>NC_065533.1:23371140-23438753 GCF_020184175.1 Aphis gossypii
CAAAGTATGAAATATTGAATAGTGTGTCGCCATTATATAAAGGTTGAGAAACACTGCTATAAGGTATGTTTAGAAGGCTAACTGTGAGTAATAGGTGTAGCCAATCAAACTGTTATAATCATTATAACTTTATTTAAAAAAAGTGAACGTGTGGTGGGACATGCGTTTGGATAAAAATAAAAATAAATAAATAAAATAAATAATAAAATACAATCTAATAGATACGATCTTATTCGTCGGTTCTATAATAGTGTCAATTCATTGGTTTTGATGATATTATGTTATGGATAGATATTTTTGGAAATTGTAAAATAATTAATATCTAATCTCTTTGGTACACTAGAGAATATATTATTACGATCTTTACCAACACTAAAAATAAATTACTATTATTTATAACTACAACATTTGTAATTGGTTTATCGTCACTTTCTTATGGAGAAAAAAATACAGTTATTTTATTGAACTTAGAAGCGAATGTTATTAAAAAGTCATTCTTTTTATTTTTTATTTTCTGAGCACCGATTAAATACTCTTTACAAGCATTCATATTTGATTTTGGTATTACAAACTTATGACATTAATAATATACTTCAAATTTAAATACTTATTAGGTATATTTGTAAAACAAAACCCTAACACCAACAGCTGTTGTTTCATTAACGTGAATTACTGACTTTATAACTTAAGACTGTAGTATAACTGTACAAGACTTGTATTAATTGAATTGTTTCCGTAGAAAAAAAACATAAATAAAATTTGTTTGGATAATGAGTAATAACTAGGTATACAGTTTATCATCAATAAAGAGTTTTATAGCTATACCTATAATACCTAGTTCTTAGCGGTTAGTAATAAATAATAATGTTTCAATTTTCATAAATCCCATAATCGATGGTATTCATCATAATCGGCGTTGCGCCATTCAGTATTCTTATAAATCTCATTTTCTTACCATATCATCCTGCTAAAAATAGATGATGTGGTCATGCCTTCCCCCACTTATTATTTAGTCACTCAAATGAAAATAATCAAAAATTACTAATGCTTTTTGAAATGAAGAAAATAATGTTCTAAATTATCTCAGCTTTAATATTTTAAGATAATTAACTAAACTTATGAACTTAACTCATTTATTGTAATATGCCTATGTGAGTAACCCGAATACCTGATTTAATAACTTGCACATATACTTATCTCGTTTTGGTTTTCACACTAGGTTTAATAATTATTATTTTTTAAAAAGGCACTTACCTGTCTCGTTGTCGTCTTCGTCGTATACCACAGAAGATGTATAAGCTATCATTTCTTTGAACTCTTTGCTTGAACATGTTTCTTGAGACGGCCATCCCCTTAATTTTCCAAGTGTTCGCTGTGCTTTTAAGGATTCACCTTTGGTCAGCAACCACATTGGAGATTGCGGCGTCTAAAATGTAAGGTTATATAATATGTTAACAACAATATAATTATTACTTAGTGTGGTGAAAAAAATAATTTTACTCGTGGAAAAATTATTAAAAAATTATCATTAAACGTATTTACTTAATTCTTTATCATGTATAATAAACTCAAATTGTTCGAACCTTTTTGAATTGTAACGAAACTAGAGGCAAGAATAATTTTTTTTATGGGATCAATTGGAACCTAATTATTCGGGTTATATCAAACACAATAGTAAGGCGTAAATATTATTGAATATTCATCTAACCATGAACAATATAACGACGGTCGCGATTGGGATCGACATGCCAATGAGCACGGTCAGCCTCCATTCCAATGTGATCGCGTATATCAACGTGAACAGCAACGAGCCAACGTAGTAGAAGACGTTCGTTGCTGACATCAGTGCTCCCCTCAGTTTGGGCTCGCACACCTCGCCGATGTAGGAGGAAGACGGCCCGCCTGAGTATCCGACGCTAAGCCCCATCAGCATCGAACACGCATACAATGTCTCGATGCTGTTGGCGTAGAAGAACATGATCTGCGACACTATGAACGGTATGTTGGTTATTATCATGCACGTCTTGTGACCGAATCGGTTCAGTGTTAATGAAGATAGTGCGCTTCCCAAGGGAGTAAACAAGAACAGAAGACTACCTGAAAAGATATCGAGTGTAAGTATACAACGTAGTTTCAATGCATGAGGCGTAAGACTTGTAAGTTATACTATTATTGCGGTGCCAGGATTCTACAGGTGGTGTTTTCTTAAAAATACATATGGCTAATACTTTCATTTATACAATTATTATATTGGTATAGGTATTTACATTAATAGACATACTATAAACAACCGATATCATGATCTAAATTCATTTTCTAATCATAAGAAATTAAATACTTACAACATACATATTACTACTAAGAACTATATTTATTTTTTTATACTACCTACCTATTTAATATCATGTAGGTACCTATTGATTACTATTGCTTAATGACGTTTTGTAAATAATTGTTTATTCTTTTAGGTTTAATTTGTTTTTCATGATTATAGAACATGTATCAAATTAATTTTTTATGTAAAAAATTGACACCATATAATATAGGAGGGTGAGAAAAAATTAAACATCGAACACGAATATTCTGAATATGTTCCTAAGTTAATAACTATTAGGTACTCAATTAACTAGCTATATAGCATAGGTACGTCGATTGACCAAAATTAATATTAAATAAATAATATAATGCATATGGTTTAGCGTTAATCCTCAAGCAGTTTTTTGTTTTATAAAATATTACACCACATTATAAAATAAAATTGATATTATTACGCATACTAAACTCTAAACTTTATTAAATCTCATTATATAGGTACTATAAATCTGCTAAATATTAATGGACGAAGCATAACGTGATTATTTCACCGAGGTTTAAGTTGGATTTTATTAACATAATATTATGTACACACGTTTCAATATACATATAAATACAATAAACGAAGTGACGATAATCCACTATTATAATTAACACTTCACTATTATACATTATTCTTAGAATCATCATACTATAGCGTGTTAGTTTGTGATTTGTTCACAGAGATTTAACTTGAGTTTTAAACATGTATTGAGATGTATGTATGTGAGGTTCACTCACATTACAATATTATGTAAGTACAACTTGTTCTGTATAACACCATGATGATCTAAGTAGTGAAAAATATAATAATTGTCTACCACCCAAAAAAAAAAAAAAAATTATGAACTTGTAAACAGTGTAGATGACATGATATTGTGTAATGTGTATTTTACTTCTTCTCATAACTATTGGAAAATCAGTGAAGTGTTCCATCAAACAGTTTACGTCGAGGTTAAAAATATTAGTACAAGACTTGTTTCACCAGAATTTAATTAATTGTATTCACGCTGCAGTCAATTATCACCTAATATGGACTCAGAGACGAAGATACGAAAATGACTCAATTGAGACTCAAACTGTACGAGTACGCCACAGACGCGTAGTAATTAAAAACCCAACTGATTTATAACAGAAAATTTCATTTTTACCTTCTGGTGGACCTACCGTTACCCATGTGTAAACCACGATCGACGTATTTATATCAAGGTCGAAATGATAGATTTTATACCATAGTTATTATAGTTAAAATAATTTTAGGAATATGTTATCTACTGTTACCTAGATCAAAAATATCGAAAACGATACAACGCGGTCTAGTGAAAACCCGACTGTGAAGTGAGTACGTGTGTAAGTAATCGCGAACGGACAACTACGATATTTTTTTTAGTCAATTTGTTAATGGAAGACGGTACCGTTAGTTTTTTCCTCGTCGTTGATATCTATTCTATCCGTTTACGAATATTTTTGAGTCTCCGTATACTACTGTGTTAAATTTGGTTAACAATTCACTATCCAGTGAAACGAGTCTTTATATGCTAGCCTCATTACTTCCGGTTCGATGAAAAACGTCCACTCGTTTCTGAGGTTTTCGGGCCCAAGGTTTCGTATCAAGGTAATACTCACATGCATCAATCACCGAATTATAATATTATTCACACTCCACAGGTTTTTCGTACTTTATGACGACCCTCAATCCGTTATTATGAATTTATTGTAGTCAATCATAATGTAATAGGCATACGTATGGGATTGCTAAGTCCAAATGATTTCGTATAAGATTATGTTGTCTTACCAAACCAAGACGCTTGTTCATCTGTTAAGGGTTGCAAACCGTTTTTGTTTTTATCGTTCGCTAACGCTCCAATAATTATTGTTGAACATGTGAGTTCTATGCCGATCCCGATCTGTATGAAACACGGTCCAGCCAGTGCCAAGCTCTGCAATGCAATACAAGGCCGAGTTTAATGTTAGAATATAGATAATCTTTAAAAGTTACATCTTTATAATAATTATATTATTATTTATTATACATAAAATAATATTGTAATATTAACGCGTTGTATTTTTTTCCGTATCAACTAAAATGTATGTGTTATTTACTCGCAAATTATTATTGAGGTCCACAAGCAAATGCTCTCGTTTTAAATATTAATATATATATTTATATATACTTTATTTTAATATGTCAAGAATGAAGATGCTAGTTGTAGTATACCCGGTATACACTTATTTCTTTGACTTTTATGTGAGTAGGTAGTAAATTATTATTATATTTTGTGTGATATAATAGCAAGTTTATATGGCCAACGAACCGCATGCTTTCTCCCTGGAAAACAGCATGGCATGAGCAAATTTAATAATATGTAATTGTACATTTTTAATTAGAAGGTTTTGTATGTAACTTACATAAAATAATCGTCAGTATTATACAAGCTTTCTTTCAATCTATATTTTAGAATTATACTGCCAATTGTGAAGAATCGTAATCCATTTCTACCGTCCAAGTACTTTTTAAATTATTATTATTAGTAAGACGTATCTACTACATAATATTAATCATTTTCAAAGTTCTAATTTGTTTTTTTTTCTAATATTTGGAAATAAATTAAGTTATTAAACTATATACAAATTCGAATGAAGCTAGTAATATTATTAAAATACGTATTTAAATGTAAATTAGAATAAAACATTTACCATACGTACTGTTCGTCAAAATATTAAAAACAAAAATTATTGGCTTATACATTTACGTTTAATAATAATACAAATGTATGATTTTTGTCGGATCAACGTCATACAAGTGGTATAATAATCCTATTAGGCATTGATTTGATATTGTAAGCAAATAGTTGTTGTAAGATATAAATAAGAGTTATATATTTTTTTTAAATTTTAAGCACAAATAATATATCTGTACAATTAAAAAAAAAAATTGTATGAATATAAATAAAATGTACAACCATATAAATTAACTGAATCGTAGTTATTTATCTTTTATAAATATTTAAATAATAGGTAACTTACTTGAGCGAAAATGGATTTTAAGCTGTATTTATATTTAATATTGGACTCCATTTCTTTTTTCAGATCAGTCATATTTTAAGTTTTCTGTAAAGAGAAATAAATCTGACAGAATTAATTTGTTATGTTATATCTGTCAATTAAACGTATACCAATTGTTGTAATATTTATTTAAAACCAAAAATCAATAAAATGCTTAATAAATAAAAAAATCAAAATAAAACTATAACAAGTGCGAATAAAAATAAAAAATAGTGGTTGCCCCTAAAGGCTAAAATTATGAGTATATTAAAAAAAAATTATCTTTTAAAAATAAAAATAAATTGAAACTACTGTTTCCAATATAATCTATGAGACGAAAATTTGTTCGGCTTTATACTACCAGATAAAGTGTTGATAAAGTGGTAACCAATTTAGAATATTCCATCATAGTTTTCTTATACCCCAATTAAATTTTTCTCTTTGTATATGATAAGAGTGATAAGACAGTGTACTAAAACAAATGTTGTTGCTTCTAAAATTAAATAATATTTTTAAGCAATACACAAATAATTAAAATCTGCATTCATTATAAAATATTTCCGAAGTATATAATATATAATATTAATACGTTATAAATAGATCAGTTTTAATCTTTATATTTATGTGTAAATCTTAAGATGTATTTTGACAAAATAAATAATTTTTTTTTAATATTTTTTTCTTCTAGTAGAATCATTGATTTAAATATAAAATAATTTATACAATAAATTTGACGGATATAATATTAAATAAAAGTAAGAAAAATGAACGATCTAATGAGTAATTATGTCTTGTAAATTTTTCTACGTGAAATCTTTAACTTTGATATAATGAGTAAAGTCCAAAATATTTTTTTCATAATGTAAGTAATTAAAATCTTCAAGTAATTTAATTCTGATTTAGTCACTCGTAAAAAAAGGAGCGAAATAGTTATAAATTGAAATGTAAGAACTGATTACTAGAGTAAAAAAATATATAAAATAATATTTATATTTACCTTTTTACTTATATAGATAATGTTTTTCTTTTAAAATTAGCTAAAAATAATCAGTAAACTAATTAATTATATTGATTTAAAATTAACACTGTTAAATACAAGAAATATAATACTTTCAGATTTTAGCGTTTTAGAATATTTAGAATAAAATATTATCGTCAAACAAAAACGTATACCAACTGAGATTATTCTTTTGAATACAGAATAATAGCATCAGTTTATGTGCATGTGATTATCACTCAATTTACACTGATTTAATAACAGGTACACGTTATTTCACAATTATTATTAAGTGTTTTAGAAGGTAAAATCTTATCGTAATATATACTATATTTTAAATGTTATATATGTTAATTAGATTAGTATCGTTAAAATTATATTTTTGGTATACTAATATTTAATGTTGATGTCTAATTTAATTTTAAAATTGTATAAAATAAATACTAAATTACAAAATAGGTATGATGGTTTAAAATAAGTTATGAAATTCTATCGAGTTATATAAAAACGGCATCTTATTTAAATTGCAATAGAAAATTTGGTTTTAATGTAAAATGTTTTAGAAATACAAAAATATATAAATACTCATATCAAATAAAAATAACTATTTAAGATACCTTTTATTAATTATTGAACATTATATAAAATATATTAATACATATAACTTAACATTTACTATGAACTTATGTATTGTATATACATTGTACACACATAGCAAACATTATAAATTATAATATAAATAAAATGTTTCTTAAGAAAATCATAAATTATTTTTATTCAGCATAGTTGAATAATCACAATAATTACTTAAAAATAAATGGTCGAATTGCACTTGAGTTGAAAAATGGTAATGATTGAACTGAACTGGGGTAAAAAACAGGTAGTGGTCAAACTGAAATCGGGCTTAAAAAAAGTATTTCCACAAAAATCATGCGTTTGAAGGGGTTAAACGTTTAGAAAACACTCATTTCCTTACCAATTTACAGGCTTAGAAATGAAAATGATTTTAATCATTGGGGTAGTTATAATGCGGTCTATGTTTCCTTTATGCAGAATAATAGGATGTAGATTCCATTTATTACAATCATGGTATTGTAAAATACTAAATTTGCAACTGATTACAAATCTAAAATGTAAACTGGAAAATGATGTTTTAACACAATTAAAAATAGATATTTATATTTTGTTGCAGAATACTGATTCAAGATTTTAAACTATACACTGTACCAGAAAAAATAAATGATATTGAAAAATATATTAACTTTTATGTTCAAAATCAAATTACTAAGCTAATTTTTTTGTTTGAAGTTTGTTATTAGTTTATTACTACAAAAAATGATCAAAATGAAAAAAAAATGTAATAAAAACAATAATTATATTTGACGATTTAAAAAATAAAAATAATATATTTATAATATTACATTAACATGATGTATTTATAAAACTATCATTTTTAACCATTCCAATGATTAAAATCATTGTCAATCCTAAGCCTGTAAGTGGGAAAGGAAATGAGTATTTTATAAACGTTTAACCCCTTCAAATGTATGATTTTTGTGGAAATACTTTTTTTGAGCCCAGTTGCAGTTCTACCATTACCTGTTTTTACCCGACTACAGTACAACCATAACCTTTTTTCAACTTAAGTGCAATTCGACTAAAATAAGTGCAATTCGACCATACTCTTTTTATTTACTATGCTTATCTCTCTATTTATTTTATGTTAGTTAAGCTGGAATATTAAAAAAAAAAATTAAATAAAATTAAACTTCATAACTACAAATAAAATAACTAAGTGAATTTAATATGAATATATACTTACAATATTAAATTTTTTTTTTGTAATTATTCTTTTGAAGTAAACCACCTTATAACTTAATACATAAATCATTGATAATGAATTCAAGTCTATATGACTGAATGTTTATAAACACATTAGTAGTTAATATTTATAGAAACCAATGAAAAAAAAACATGATTTTAAACTTAAATATACAGGTATTATAATGATTACTTAATTAATATTTAAGCTATAGTATAATATTATAACCATTCATTGACAATTAGTTATCTACTGTGATTAAGTGACGTCATATAAGATGATACTCAAATAATATTAATGAAAACATTTAAAATCAATGTAATATTTCACAAAAATAATTTTATTTTAGAATTAAAATTAATTATTATTTTTGAGTATTTTATTGCACTCACGATGGGATAAATTTTGAAAATTTATTAGAAAGATATTGGTGTTAAATAATGTTTTTCAAATGAATGGTAGAAATCATAAAAAAAAAAATGTGAATTTGTTTGAATTCAATAGGTAATTTAAGTCAAAACATTGACTCGTTGTCATTCAGACAATAATAACTGTAGTTATAGAATCTTGGTTTAGTGGTAAAAAGATTTGAAAGAATCGGTCTATCTGAATCTGGTGTTGAAAATAACTGTTGCATAAAAAAAATACAAGTTTCATTTTGTAAGTACAAACTGATAGGACTAAGAGTATGTTAAATCGTTAAAAATATATATTTTTGTGTTTTCTATCTTCACTCGAAAACTTGGAATATTTTTAAAAAGGTAGATAGGATAAAGTATAGAAAATAAACTTTTAGATTCTGAAGGAAGTGATGCATATATTGATTTTACAATGATAAGTGTTTTTTTGTGTCTATGTACAACATAACTTGTCGAAATAATGCTTCAATTTCAAACTTTGGGGTTGGTTTCCGATGGCAAAGTGAATATCCTTATTGGTGTATTATAATAGAGGGCAAAAGCAAGAATTTTCTAAAAGTTTAAAAAAAAAAATCGATTTTTTTTTTATATCTCAAAAACGAATCATTGTAAATATTAGAAATGTTCACCAAATGTTTATATTAGCGTTATCGTTACGAATTATAAGAAACCTTATATACAATTTTCAAAATATTTTGAGCTATTTATATAATATTATAATTATAATATTTTTGAAGTGTCGATAAAAAAATATCGGGTGCCCAAAAAACTTGAAAATTTAATAGAAAGTTTCTTTTGATTCGATTTTATGGTAGTTAAAAAAAAAAACCAAAAATCGTTAGTCACAATTTTTTTTTATAAGCATTTTAAATTAATTTTTTTACGGAATATGTCAAAATCTCAAAAATTTTTCTGTATTTGTAATTGAAAATTCATAAAATTGTTTGTGTTTATATCCAAGGTTAAAAAATTCAACACTAAGTGCTCCATAAGTTTTTCTTCAAATAGCTGTAAAGAAAACTCGAAGCCTTATTATAGGAATATTTTATGAGCGTTTGAATTTTACATTTTTACGAAATCGCGTAACGATAAAGATTTATCCTCAAACGATTTTCAATATTTGTTATTATTCAAAAAGTATAAATCGTAACTCATAGATACTTGAAAATTTCACCAGTTACCTATTTAGATTGACATTTTATTTACATAATTTAATTTTAAAAATATTTCGCTTTTTTAAGGCAATTTATAGGCATTTGAAATATTTGTTTTTGTTAAGTTTTCTTTTTTTTATAAATGTCGATAAAAAGTCAATATACTTGACAATTTAATTCAATACAATGTTTCTCATGAGTTAGTCTTATAGTGATTCAAAAATTATAAGAATACACAGTCACAATTATTTTATTAGCGTTTGAATTTCAAATATTGACAAAAATTCGTCAAAATCATGAATATTTGTAAATTATTTTGTAGTTAATATTTATAAAAAAATTTGTATTAGTAGCTAAGAGTTGAAAATTGAATACAAGATTTTCAATAAGTTTGGCTTACAGTAATTATAAAAAAAACTTAATGTTGGCCAATTAAAAAATGTTATCCTTAGCTTAAATTTTTACAAAATCCAAAATTCATCCGTAAAATAACAATTTACTATCAAACAATATTACATTTTTGTTATAGTTAAAAAGTACTAGTTGTTGAAACTTGAAACATACATCAGTTGTTTAAATTGGCATTTTCTGTACGTGATTTAGTTTCTGCTCGTTAAAACATAAGCCACCTTTTCACTACCTAATTTAAAATATAATATATTTTATATATTATATCTTAGGCTGATAAAACATCTCCGTTCAGAATAATTTTTTGGATACAATGATACTTATCTTTAGATTCAAATTTAACACACCCATTATAGTGACCTACTTTATCTCCGAGGTCCACTCGATACCTATTGTAGAACAGAGTGTTACCTACTAGACCAGCCTTTTTTAAGTCTGAATATAATAATTAAAATTTATAAATTTAAAATTTCTTATGTCTATATTTATGTATATCAAAAATAGACAAAATATTTTGATAAATTTATCTTACATAAAAAATGATAAAATAAACATTTGGTGGACATTTTTAGGTATCCAAGATTATTCGTTTTTGAGTTCCATAAAAAAAAAAATGATTTTGTCAAAAATTATAAAACTTCCCTGTTTTCCTTACTTTTTTGTTTGTTTTACTAAATTATAAAAATAAGGACTAGAAATCTTACTTCTCTGATGTACAAATTAGATCTAATTTGATATTTAAAACCATAATAATTTTGTTCACTTTTGTCAAAACAAAAACTATTATGATAAAATCAATACATTTATTGCTTGGAAAGTATTTTGTGTATTTGAGTGTTAAAATTTATTTAAAAAATTCCGTAATTTCTTGTAATGATTTGTTTTCGGTTTCTGGTAAATAAAAAAAGAAATATACACATCCAAATAAACCAAGAATACCGTTTATAGTAAATACATTATAAAATTGCACTAAATTTGAATAATCTGGATAATATTTCGTCATAAAGAAGGTGATCACATAGAATAATGCTGTACTTATGTTGCATAAAATATTTTTACACCTGAAATAAAAATCAAACATTTAATATTATAAGATTGATAATAATAAATAGATCTTTAAGATAAAAATTGTCTGTATAATATTTGTGAACAACATTACTTAAGAATTAGACATATTTTAAGTTATCAATACTTAAAGAGTATAATAAAATAATCAAATAATAATTTATATGGTCCGGTAAGACATAGAAATTTATAAAAATAATAGTTGAATTTGTAAAAAAGAACAACATAGGTAAGAACAACATATTATATATTAAAAATAATGTTTGGTTAGCTTACATCCTTACATCATAAAAGTTATTATAGTTTTGTAAAAAATGTTTAAATATACTTTATGATTTTTTAAGAACCAGTTTAAAAGTTCACTAAAGTATACATTTTTAATAATTGTTTTTGAGATTTTGTGTAATTATCAAGTATAAAACCTTCAAATGAAAGTAGGATTTTATTTAAAGTAAATACATGTTAACTCACTTTGCAGGAAATATTTCAGCGATAAGTATCCATGAGATTGGCGTTATTCCAGATGAAGCAATTAAAATAGTAGTAAGAAACAGTAAAAGTATTATCCAAGAGGTTATTGTTTCTGTATTTTTCCAATAAACACCAATTACTCCAATAAGTATATAGCAAATAGAGCAAACCAATAACGTGAATAATGTAAGAAATCGTTTGCCTAATTTACGTATTAGAAAAACGGCCATTAAACTTCCCACTATAGAAAGGAACATTGAAAATGACTGAAAATACAACCAAAAGTAGGTAAAAATTAATATATGTATTTAAATAATATGTTCGAGTAAAATCAGGATAAATTATAACTCAAGCACAATTAACTAGCAACTGGCCTTTTAACTAACTTACTATAGTCCATTCGACGTTAACAGGCGCATTAAATTTATTAAATATTGCTACTAAATATGGTAATAATGGTAATCCACACAATAAATTCTTGAAGAAGAAGTATATCATCATCAGACGAAAAGGTCTTAGCACTGCAGGTTCAAAAAGTTGTTTCCAAGTATTTGTATTTTCTTTGTGATCTATAAAATGAAAAGACTAGTTAAACTTGCTGTTTAATAAAATAGAACAAAATAATTCTTCTAACAACAAATAATTAATAATATTACGAGGTTCGTTATTGTAAGAGGGCATATTGTATCTGACCATTTCTTGAAATTCGTTTTCACATTTGTCATACGAAACTTTTCCTCTTAATTTGCTGAGGTGTCTATGTGCTTTTGAATGTTTTCCTTTTGCCAATAACCACATCGGAGAATCCGGAATCTAAAACATATAATTCTTGGTTATTTTTTTTGTGTGGTTAGCATTACTAATTGCGAATCTAATTACCGTTAATAATATAATAATGGTCAAAATTGGAAACACCGTAGTTATTAGAACCGTCAATCTCCATTGAATAGTTATACTATATATTATGGTTAATATCATAGTTCCCATATAGTAAAATATGTTCATGGCCGAAGTCAAAGTACTTCTTAATTTGGGCTCGCAAACTTCACCGGCATACCCAAAACTGGGGGCGTTCATAAACCCAACGCCCAACGCCATTAGAATTGAGCAGGCGTATAGCATTTCTACGTTTTTAGCAAAATATAACATAATCTGTGCTATTAGGTACGGTATATTTGTCAGTATCATACATTTTTTGTGACCAAGACGGTCCAGTAAAAGTGAGGACAAGACATTTCCCAGTGGGGTGAACAAATGTGATAAACTACCTGAAATGTTATTTTATTAATAACTTAAAAATATTTATACGTACTTATTATTTGGTTAATAACTAAAAACACATTTTGTGCATTTATACTCAATAGAGTTTTGATAAAATTACCAAACCAAGATGCTTCTTCTCTTGTTATGGTTAAAAATTCATTTTTGTCTCTAGGCGCGTTATTTTCCAAGGCACCTATAACTATAGTAGATGTTATAACTTGTATGCCGAGTTCAATTTGTAATAACCATACGCCTGATATTGCCCAACACTATAATATAACCATAAATGGTTTGTCGTTTAAATTATTAAATTATATATATTTTCATACTTATATACTTAATTAATTACATGATATTTATTTACTATTTTCTTAAAAAAACTAACCTTAGGAATGTGATTTGAATAAATTAAAAACAATTACTTGAGCTATTGTTGATTTAAATCCATATTTATATTTATTAATTCCTTCCATAATGTTGAACGTGGGGTTATTCTTAAGCTCTCTATAATTAAGAATAATATCCAGTAAAACAAACAGTTTATTGTAAAGTATTTTAAGAATAATTAGTATTCAAGTTCACATTAAAAATGAATGTTTTGTATCGATTAAATTTGAAATTTATTAAGATGTTATATCTTTTAGTATAATTATAAGTATTAAATGTTATTCCACAGACTCATTACTCATTAGTCATTACACTTTAAAGATAGCATTGGCAATCTTTTGTGTTAATCTTTTCGAAAATTAATTTCATAAAATGTGGTCTCAGAATTAAGAAACCAACTAACACGGATAAATGCAGTGCCACAAGTAGATTGTCAAAAGTTATGAGTTATGAATCGATTATAAAAAAATTAGCATCAAGTGTAGAAAAAAAAATCAAATCAATTCAAACCAATTAATGTATAATGTTAAATATTACTCATATGAAATATATTATTTGTTTTCTAACAAATAAATACAAATGATTTTTTTACATTTAAATAAACACTTTTTTTCTTATTTATATTTTATATTTTTATAATTCAATGTTAAGCAAGAAACAAAATATAAAAAAAAAAACCATAAACCATGCAATTTTAGCACGTAATATTTATTTGTTTAATATAGGTACTCAATTTACTCTTGGTTAATTTCTTGGTAATTATATTATTTTTCAAACCAAATACTATGGGAAAATAATTTTACTTATGGTCTGTAAGTCTTACAACAATATTTTCTTACAAAACATATAAACCATAATTTATTTTGGTGGTAAAAACCACTTCATTGTTTTTTTTTTTTTTAATATTTTAGATACCTAATTTTATTTAGGATATTTATTATGTTCAGTGTTTTAATGTAGATTATTCTATGGTTTATAAACCATAAGGTATATAAGGTGTATTTTAAAGTACTATATACACATATTTCGTCAACTAACATTGCGACATATTCTGTGGTTAAAAGTATATTGTTGATTTATATTTAAGAATTCGTGTTAAATATTAAAAAATGGAATTTTTAATTGAAAGTTATATAGTTTTAAATAATTAGATACTAAATGTTAATTATAACATGTTCAATCGAATTAGTTTTTGTGAATATAATTTAACTTGCTCTGATATTAAGTAATCATTTACAAACATAAAGTGTTTAATATTTTTACTATTTTTTATCAGCTATCGCGTAATTAAGTACTATAAATATTAATTATTATATCACCATACAGCATAAATATTGGTTAATGGCAAATCATGCTTGTGTTAGTCATGGCACAGGTCTAACAGGTGGCATATATTGGTTTGTAATAAGGAAGTACACCAAGTGTAAACTTGCCCAAAAGATGTATTCTTGATGACCACATTTAGCAATTACAGTAAATGAATAAAATAAATGATTATTTTTTGTAATGTTTTATTATGCAAGGTTCAATACCAAATGTCGGGATAAACTAAATCTTGAGTTACTACTGAAATAAACGCGTTTTCGTGCTCTAAAAAACCTAAAAATATGATAACATTTATATCCTTAAAAATTATCATACCTGCTAAATGCCAAAAACGCTAAAAAATATGTTTTTAAAAATATTTTATTTTTTATTGAAAACCAAAAATTAACAAATTCATTTATTATTAAATTAGGTATTTTTAATTGAATTAAAAAAAAAAAAAAAACTATATACTTAGTCTAGATGTCTAGAATATTACACTAACTATATTGATTATATTGACACAGGATGGTAACATACATACCAACAGATGATTGACATCAACTGATCGTATTCGGCGTATTCCTTATCGAACGATTTTATGTTTTTTACAATTCACAAATTATTGGGAAAACACGTGGTAGATGGATTACTTAATAATTTATTCTTATTTTAATCATTTTAATTTATTTTTTTCAATTTCTAAAATTATCATGTTAATTATTGTGTATACTATATAACATATTATTTTTTATATCACATATTGTTTTAAATTTTTTAAGAACAAAATATGTCAAATTTATTTAATTTTTTTTTTAACTTTTATTACATACAATTTGTAAATACATTTTACAATAGACAAATTTAAAAATAAACATGTATTTGAAATACAATTAAATGAAAATATAGACCTCTAGAAAAAAAAAAGTGCTGCTAATGCAAAGTATGCAAAATAAAAATGACTGCTTTAAACTTCCAGTATTATGATACAAATTTCTATACTACTATGGTTATTGAAAACGCGTAAATTCCTATAAATTTCTAGCCTTAATCATAACTAATCAATGGATCACTAGCAGGTATAAATATTCAAGAACAACCATCATTAATGAAAATAGCAATCGAAGGTCGATGCTAAGCATCTCAGTACTTCGAAGTGTTTTCCGAATACTACCAAGCCCCGCCGAGTTTCCGACAAAATAGAAGAGCCGGCGCTTTTAAATACAGGTACGAAGCGCAAACCCAGTCAGTCACATGAGTGGTTTTACAAGGACAAACATTAACCATCAATGGAAAGTTAGGTAATGAAATCAATCGAACAAAGTACAGTCTACTTAGAAGTCAGAAGCTCGCCGAAACAATTATTTTATAACAATTTAATTTTAAACTAATAATTATTAAACATACTAAAATCCAACTAATATTAAAGTAGATGTTGGATGAACTGTTCAGTATAATTTTTAGTCGCAAATAATATTATGTTAAAATTATTTTATACATTTTATGTAAGTTTAATTGTAATACCTAAGTGTCTTATTAAATTGAAAATTACATATCTATTTAAATTTATTGTCCAATCTAGTTAATTGTTTCTAAATATTATAAATTAAATTGTTGATGGAATAATTTGTTAGGTTGTCAAAAAATACTAACTTACAGTTTATAAGATGTGTTTATCAAGTATTCGTAATTACGTAAAAACTTACATAGATTTTGTAAATTGACACTATACTTCACTCATGATTAAAAAGATCTATTGTTAATGTAATTACTCATTAATCATTGTATAAAATAAACTTTAATTATAACATATTTTAAAATAACTAGTTTATATGAATAACATTTAACATATTGTACTGAATAAAAATACGTAGGGTTATGTAGTTTGAATGTTTGATGTACTTGATTAAATTATTATCATCAAGTGTTTCATTGTTTATACTACCTTCTTATCAGCAATCATATGATTAAACATATTTAACACATTTTACCATTTTTGTCAAACTATCGAGCACATTTAAAATTTCGGTATTAATATGCAGCCAATTTTATGTATAATATTAAATATTACAAAAACATAATTATAAATAAATAATAATAATAATAAAAAATAGTACACTAGAAAGTAAAATTATCATAATACATGACGTGATTACTGATTAGTTTTATCTTACATGTACTTGAAAATTAATCAATTTTAGTAAAATGTAGGCAAATAAGACAATGAATTGTTCATTAAGTTATATATAAAACAGAATTTGTATCAATATTAACTATTATTTGTGTATTTGTTCTAATTATTTATTAATATTGAAGTAACTGTTCAAGGTAGCTAGAAAAATGTTATAAATGTAGGTAGTGCTATCTACTATACTATCTGTATTATAGTTAAACAACTGAGTGCATTAATATTTGGCAACATAATGTATGATTTTAAAAATAAAACGCCCTCAATATTTCAATAGCCTCAATGGTTCCCAAAGGATAAAATTATAAGGACTGTGTTCAATATTGTGTTTAATTGCCTTTATGACAGTATTAGTATCACTAGTTCACTCTCCCCATTTCTTGTATAACTTTTGGAAATTATAAAATATAACGCTTAGTATACTTCAAATAATTATTAATTGATATTAGAGTTTTGTGTTTATTATTATTATTTATTAGTTTAGTTGCTGAAAAAAGTGAAAAATAAATTTTTTTCACAATGAAATGTGAAATTAAATTTTTTTTAAATGATTATACTACTTATAAAAATAATATTAAGATAACTCTTATACACGCAAGTGATGTAAATCATTCCTGAATCTTTTGTTATGATAATTAATACTATAATTAAATTATGTTTTCATTTTTTGTTGACATTTTATTTAATTTGTTTACCCGACATCCATAGTTAATTTTACTACTTATATTTATTCCGATAATATGTTTTATGTTTAAAACTTTGTTTTTAACCATTGTAATTGTACGTTATTGGTATTTATTCTCCATTGTGTCAATGACCTTAGATAAAAGAAACAGGATAAGAGAATTATCATTTTGGAATATATTATACATTGTAAAATTTATTAACCAATACGTGCTAGTAAAATAAAAATCGATTTAAATACTAAGTAAATTTGGATTCTAATGTACACATTTAGGAATAAAAAAAACTTAAATTTTCACAAACACGAATTCAATTCAAATTTTATTTTTTCTCCAACTTCTCAAATCGGTCTCTAATCTTACCTCACTACTATAATTAGATACGGTGGAAGAGTCTTCTTAGTCACGGTGTTTGTGTCGCTAAGTGGCGGTTGATGTTAATGAACGTCTAGGACTTAAATATGCTTAAACTAAAAAGCTTAAATATGCTATACTTTAAAGAATAATTAGCTTTTATACTTCAATTTTTCATAATTCAAAATATAATATTCGCTATGAAAAAATAGTTATAGATTTGCAAAACCTTAGTAAACAAACCTCATTAAGGTTATTAGTAATTTACTAGATAATTTATTCTTGTATTATTGCAAAGAATGTGATAAATTTTAAATCTAAGAGTAATTTAATTATTTGTAATTTTATTGTTGATTAATTTTTGTACAGTCATGCAAATAATATTCTACTTATTTCTTTAATCTTAAAAGTAATTAAATTCATGATAATGTATATTCTGATATTCTGTGTTTGTATAGTTGTACAGTTAATTTATCATTTATTTTATTAAATCTACTGTGCATATTAATGAAGAAAGATATATGATTTTCTAATTTATGTTTGTGCAGCTGTATGGATAGTTTATTAAAATTTAAATAATGATATATAATTATATATATATCATGACAATTATACACTGAGAAAAAATATTTTGATTGAGTGTGTGATTCTATTTGAAAAACTCTGTAATTTCTTGTAAAGTTTTTTTTCTGTTTCTGGTAGACAAAAATAAAAATATATACAACCAAATAAACCAAAAATACCAAGAATAGTAAATACATTAAAAAATCCCACTAGAAATTCAAATTCTGGGTAATATGTTGTCATAAAAAAGTTAATAATAAAGTGAACACCCAAACAGATACAGCATAAAGTGTTTCTACACCTGAAATCAAAAAAAAAAAATGAATGAATTAATAATTGATGTATAATAAAAATTTAATATTTAAAATGAAAAAATAATTCAATGTTTTACTTTAGTCAACTTAAAAATTATATCTACTTAAATGTAACGAAAACTATGATTAAATATTTAAAAGTGTGCACTTTTACAAGAAAAAAACTTAAATTTTCAATAAATTAATCATAAATAAAAAATAAAAAATAAGGAGTTAGTAAAAGCACTTATTGAAGCATTATTCTACATATTTCAATAATTTTCTATGAAAGTTTAATATTAGTGCACAATATTTAATTGAAAATTCTAAGTTAATCTAAAAATGTGCATTTTAAAAATCAAAATGAATGTTTTACCTATTTAAAATAAAAATAACAATCTTTGTCTAAATATTATTAAGTTAGTTTTAAATTATTTTTCAATCGGAATATTAAAAATATTTAATTATAGGTTTGTGATAATAATTTTGAATCATTTTTTCTTTCATTTAATTTTTTACTCTTGTAATCATGTGTGTTTGTATGAAAATATCATAGTTAATAATCATAAAAATATGTACATATAACATGTTTCAATATTTTTCCGTGCAGTAGAAAAAACACAATGTACTATTAATTAATTTTTTTGATACCATTTTAACTCACTTTGCGGGAAATATTTCGGTGACTAGAGTCCACGAAACGGGAATCATTCCAATTGATGTAACTAAGGTAGTAGTTAAAAAGAGTATTAGTACTGTCCATGATGCCCATGATTTGGAGTTTTTAAAATAAACACCAATGAGTCCAATAAGTATATAGCAAATAGAGCAAACCGATGACGTAAATAGCGTAAGAACTCGTTTGCCTAATTTACGTATCAGAAAAACTGCCATTATACTTCCTGTTATAGAAGGGATTATCACGTATGCCTGAAAATACAATCAAAAGTGTATAAAAATTAATAAATATTATATTTAAATAATTTTTTCGAGGAAAATTAGAATAAAATAACTAAAGCACCATAAAATAGTTTGTAAATAACATACTATTGGCCATTCGACGTTAACAGGTCCAGGAAATGTATCTAATATAACTACTAAATAAGGGAATAACGGTAATCCACATAATAAGTTTATGCAGAAAAAAATATCGTCATTAAACGTAAAGGCCTTAGTACTTCAGGCTCCAAAAGTTGCTTCCAAATATTTGTATTTTCTTTGTGATCTATAAAAATGCCACGACTCGTTAAACTTACTGTTTGATGAAATAGAGCAAAATAATTCTTCTAACTACAATGAATTAATAATATTACGTTGTTCGTCATTGTTAGAGGGAACGTTGTATCTAACCATTTCTTGAAATTCGTTTTCACATTTCTCATACGAAACATTTCCTCTCAATCTGCTGAGGTTTCGATGTGCTTTTGAACGTTTTCCTCTGGCCAATAACCACATCGGAGAATCTGGAATCTAAAACATATAATTCTTGGTTATTTTTTTATGTGGTTAGCATTACCAATTGCGAATCTAATTACCGCTATTAATATAATAATGGTCAAAATTGGAAAAACCGTAGTTATTAGCACCGTCAATCTCCATTGCTCATTATAGCTGTATAAAGTAAACAATATTATGGATCCGACATAATAAAATATATCCAATGATGAAATCAAGACGCCTCTTAGTTTCGGATCGCATACTTCACCGGCATATGCAAGACTCGGGGCTTTTGAATATCCCAGTCCAAACGCCATTAGGCTCATACTGGCGTATAGCATTTCTACGTTTTTAGCAAAATACAACATAATCTGTGCTATTAGGAACAGTATATTTGTCAGTATCATACATTTTTTGTGACCAAGACGGTCCAGTAAAAGTGAGGACAAGACATGTCCCAGTAGTGTGAACAAATGTGATAAACTATCTGAAATGTTATTTATTTTTTAATAATTTAAAAATACTTATACGTACTTATTATTTGGTTAATAACTAAAAACACAATTTGTGCATTTATATTCAATAGAGTTTTGATATAATTACCAATCCTAGATGTTTCTTCTCTTGTTATGGTTAAAAATTCATTTTCGTCTGGCCTGTTATTTTCCAAGGTACCTATAACTATACTAAATATTGCAACATGTATGCCGAATTGAAATTGTAATAACCATATGCTTGATATTGCCCAACACTATTATATAATCATAAATGGTTTGTCGTTTAAATTATTAAATTATATATATTTTCATACTTATATACTTAATAATTACATGATATTTATTTACTATTTTCTTCAAAAAACAACCTTAGGAATGTGATTTGAATAAATTAAAAATAATTACTTGAGCTATTGTTGATTTAAATCCATATTTATATTTATTAATTCCTTCCATAATTTTGGACGTGGGGTTATTCTTAAGCTCTCTATAATTAAGAATGATATGCAGTAAAGCAAACAGTTTATTGTAAAGTATTTTAAGAATAATTAGTATTTAAGTTCACATTAAAAATGAATGTTTTGTATTGATTACATATTTTGAGATTAATTAAATATGTAATACTTTTAGTATACTTTTAAGAGGATGTGTCACTAAAACGTGTTCGCGTACAATGGCCTAGAGCATAGATATTCAAACTGTGCGTCGCGGCTCCCAGGGGCGTCGCGGGAGTTGTCGAAGGGAGTCACATCATATAATTGAAAACCAATAAATATTTTTATGAAAAACGTTTATTATTATTATTGAGGCATACTGGTTGGGAAACGTTGAATTGTCTACAATAATCATTCGCTAAATATAGCTTTAATTTGTTTCCATAATGTTATAGCGATAAATTGAAGTTTTTTACTTATAGTACTTTATTATTATTACCAGTTACTATTATTATAGCAATACAGCGGCTAAATTGTTATAATAATAATAGCCCATTTTGTAAGTTTGTAACCATCGATTGTCATCGTTAAATTATCAGTGCGTATGTCGTGTGTGGCAGTATTAGTCGCGAGTAATGAATAATTAGTTTAAATTATAAAATATAAATTACATTCATACTAATATTGATTTTTTTGTCATTTTTAATTTGGGAGCCGTCAATTTTGTGAAGACTCAAAGGAGCTTTGGGATGAAAAAGTTTGAATACCTCTGGCCTAGAGGATGCGCTGTTATGTGTTTTCACGATCCGCAAGCGCGCGGAGTTTTAACCGCGCCTACTACTCGCAATCGGCCGACGCGCGACGGTGGCGATGAGTGCTTGTTTAGGAGCGTCGTTTTATTTGTCTATGAACGTTCGTATATTGCGATTCATATCATTATTAAATTCATATACGCAATATCCGCTGTAATATTTTCAATGCCCGCGCCTACCTAAGAACTACATATTATAATTTAAGACACTGCTTAACTAAATTTATGTCCCAATAAATAGATCGTAGAAACTGCATTTTAACATAGTTTGATTTGTATTTATTGGATGATTATTTATTCAAATATAATACCTATAGTAAAATATAATTAAATAGTAAATATTTATTTACCATTCAATTATATTACATTATACAACTCAATTAAATTAATATTAATTTTCTAAATTTATTAATTTTTATTTATAAATAATACAATTTACACATTTTCAATCTTATGTAATAGCTAATAGGTATTTCAATGCAACAAACTATATTGGTTAAATTGTATTATTTAAATTTTTGCAAACATACGTCTCTAACTGAATATCCATTTTAGAATACCAAAATCTTTCGTCATAATCGATTACGTCATATTCAATCCATTTTTCGGAGTATACAACAAAATAACATACATTCCTTTTTGTTATTTTTAATTGTTCCTGTACCTACTTGATAATAGTATGAACTAGTTTTTTTTTAATTTCATTTTACCTTCTACAATAGTTACATAAGATATCTGTAAATTATCAAAACAATTATGTTACTAAAATATTTATTAAATTAATTAATGTTCTGTTTCTATATACCTTTTTATTGTCGACCGCTATTTGTAATTCATTCGTAACTTTGATCGAAAAAGGACATTTAATTTCCAAAACATAACTTCATTTAATCTTTTACAAACACTACTATCTCCGTTTTTTGAAGAAAAAACAAACTAACATCATGATATAATAATATGTGATATTATGATTCATTAAAGCCGTATATTGTATGAATATGTTGGTATATTTTATTTACCAATTAACTGTTTAAATTTTAAACCGTGCATTTTAACGCTGCATAAAAATCCATAGAATCAGCTTCTATACTGGTAGCACCATTCTTCTAGTTTAAAAAAGCACTCGTGGGTCATGGGAGATTTACCGATGGTTTTCTCTCTTTCGCAAATCACACAATACCGATTTCTTATACCAATAAATAATATTTTTTTCGTCCGAAATCCAATTATAGTGGTCTGTAGAGAATTAATACCAAATTATGTGACTAATGTTCAATGTTGGAAATAGATGAGTATCTAAAAATTTATCTAAATTCTAAATAAAGATAAGGATCAATGTACTAAATTGTATATAGTTAAATATAAAAAGGTGGGGAGTGTATGTCGCTCTACTGTAAATTGAAAAAAAATTGTGCCTAATATATATTTTTAATATTTCTAGATATTTAGGTATTAGTGTAACTCTAAAACTAATTACCGTAGAAACATGAAATTTTCACTGAATATTTAAATAGGCATTTTCTATACATGATAACATTTTCAAAAAAATTCAAATCTTTTTTAAGTTATTTATAGACATTTGAAATTTTCAATATTTTTTAGTTTTTTTTTTTTATGAATGACAATACAATTTTATTTGTTGAATAAAAAAACTTCAAAATTTGATACAAGACTTCTAATATATTGTTGCAATAGTAGTTTAAAAATATTAAAAATACATAGTTACAATTTTTTTTAATAAGCATTGAAAGTTCGAATTTTGACGAAATACGTAAAAATCACGAACATTTGCAATTTAGTTTTAGTTAGAAATTCATAAATTTTTTTTTTTAAATCTAAGGTTTGAAAATTTTATACAAGATTCTTCATGAATTTGTTTACTTTTATTTAGTAAAAAATTTCTACCGAAAAGTCAAATTAAATTTTTATGAACATTTGAATTACGCAATATTAGATATTCACTCAATTTCTGTAAAGTTGTACTGATATTCTTATTTTTTTGTTAAATAAAAACGAATAATTATAGAAATTTGAAATTTACACCAAATATTCATATCATCAATTCCTATACTTGATAAAAATGTATTTAATTAATACAAATTACAATTAAATTGTTTTATTTATAAAAACACAGTTAAATATTACCGCTCCTAAAAAGGTGTCGTATTTCGTCTTTTAGCTGCGCTTACTCCATTGGTCATCAGCACAACAGGGCACATATAGGTAGGTATACCATCACTATCTATATCGCCTGCTTCAAAAGCCAACTTTTTTTCTTCTATACCAGTGAGTACCATAACACTCCATGCTATAGTTTCCATATGCATACTTATTTCCTCACTATATTTTGTATATGTCGACGGGGCCATACATGGAACATCTAAACTTTCCGAAAATTCAGCTAGTTGTATGTAGCCTATACCAATTGCATACGTGCTATTAACAACTGCTTTGTTAATCAGTATACAGTTTAGATCGTTGTTTTCCGATTCCAGTGTAGTAAATAGGTTACACATTTTACATTTAAAAATCCATTTTGTAGCAAAACCTTTTGTAATTTCGTTTATTAGTTCAACATTCATAAACGAACATCCTAGCCCTGGAGTATGATATTGCTCATTTTGTATTTGAAAAAATACGTGTTTCATATCAACAATCCTTCTACCACCGCAAAAACTGGTAAAATAAGTTTAATTAACTATTTTGTAAGTAATAACTTACATAATTCATCATCAAATATTAATTAAAATAAACATTTTATGAATTAGTTATGGTATCTTCGGAACTGGGGTGACTGTATTCTGTATATAAGCTATGCTCCATAACAGTCGAAATATCATTAATATATTTTAAAGTCGGTGAACTGATACAATCTTTTGGTAAATTATAATTTGGAGTACTTGAAACTAGGTAATTGTTCACATTATCTGATGTAGATGGATTATTTAATAAATCAATTTCACTAAATAAATAAAAAGTTTGAGTTTAAATACCAAAAATAAAAAAAAAAAAAATATTTAGCTACACTAATCTAATCAAAATTCAATGAAAAATCATAAAAAATCTTTTTGCAGGTATAAAAATTAAAATAAATTATAATGAGTTTATGAGTGTATTAGGTACCAAAAATTAACAAACCTGTTAGGACCCAACTGCAACGCAGTCAAAATATCAGTTTCATTTGACGTCTTACCAAATGGTAATGGATTAGAGGAAAAACTTCAAAATAAAATATGAAACATAATATTTTATAATAATCGAATAAAGTTTAGATATAAATTCTGTTTATCTACCACTCGATTTTTGAAAATTTTTAATTTTTTTAACATGTAGGGATACATTTTAATACTTAGGTAGTCAGGTACCTATTATACCAATACTTAATAAATAAATCATGTTCATAATTATGATTATACAATAAACGTCGTGATGATCATCATAATTTATAGCGAACTATTAATAATTTGCTGGATTTTTTGGCACCATTGTTTTTAAATCGTCATTTTACATAAGTTTCGAAAAAAAAAAATTCAAACATCTCGTAGTAGCTGAACTGCATTTTCTCCAAATTTTATTTGAGTTCAGTAATATAAATTATAAACCGTGTTACTGTGTTATAATATTTAATTATTTTAACCATTCCATATCAAAAAAAAATGTAATAATCTTGTAAAAACTTACCTTTTGTTTTTATTATAACACTTTAAAATAAGGTTATTAGTAATATGTTTCCTACACGGACTTTTTATTATTTTGTTGTTTTTATTTTCCATATTTTTAAATTACTATTATAAACAACACCAGAGGAAATAAAATACAATAATCTAGACCTATAAATTATTTATACATACTGCCACGAGTCACGTCAGAACTCAGAATGACTATATTGTAATATAATCATAATAATAATAATAATAATAATAATAACCAAAAAATGAAATAATCTTAATTCTTTTTTGTCATACGAATAAGTACTGGACGAATAATAATAATACGGCGTGTAATAGACAATAATTATTAGCTATTACTATTCATAGAATATTGTGGATAACACCGACGACGATACCGACGGCCGGCACGTGCTACCTCCATCTACTACCCTCCCTTCACGCACGGTCAATTGGAAATTTTATTTTTATAACTATCCACTAGAAGCAGCATATACGGCATGATAAATTAAACATAATATCATTAATATCACAAATTCACAACTAAAACATAAACTACGGAAAATTGCAATTGCTCGTTTTACAGTAGCTTTAGAGAAAAAACACTTATAATAAAATCGAAAATAAAACAATATAATGATAATGAAAACATTGTAATGATATGCTCACTTTCACATATCATGATTGTAAATTTCTTATTTTTATTTAATAAAATAAATAACGGTCGAGTTGTCGCACGTACATAATAAACCCCAATAAACATCTTCAATAACTGATGAAAGGAACGATTTATATTATTTGGTCACGTAGGATATTATACATAGTTGTGACAGTGTAGCGTAACATGTGTGATCTATTTCGTGTGCTGCCAGAGATAATGGATGGTCCTGCAGTAAGGGTCTGTGTCGCCGATAATAAAGACAATTTCTTGGTAACACAGAGACCTTTGATGGAGCCGCCTGCGACTCTTGCTGGCTTGACCAAGTCGTATCCTCTCATAAGTGCATGAGCACCTTCCAAAGAGTTAAGTGCACGAGCACCTCTCAATCAGACAAGTGCAGAATCACATCGCAGATAGCCAAAACACATACTCAAAAGATCCTGCGAGCGACAACTGTGCTGTTTCATTTTTTTTTAAACGAAATTTAATCAATGTTCAATCATTTCTTTTTGAGTATTTAAAATAATTCTTTTTCTCCTTATTACGTCGACTGCGTGTTCAGACAGCTACGGATAAAGCAAGGTGCATGCGCATCGATATTCCTATAGTCATAATTTTATATAGGTATCATATTTTATTTATTAATTTATTAGAATTCAATAAATTAATAATTCACTTAATATTTTATCAACGGTATACTTGATCGTTCTCGAATCACGACCCCGAGAGCCATCCGACGATCAGGAGAAAGGTAATTATGCAAATTTAAAATAATAAGTCATAAGTTAAAATAACTAAAAATATCTAATAACTTATAAATTTATATAAGGCATTCATTCAAGGCTTGTGTCCCTTGTGATTACCTTACATTTATTTTAACAACTATTCCACTCCCAATATTCAATATTAATATCACAAATACATTTATATATTTCCTAATATATATTATATTTTTAATTTTTCTTTTTTTCTTTTCATTATTTTTGCGTTATTACAACATCATATGCGTTTTTTAATATTGCTAGTATATAATTTACAAATTAAAGTACAAAATATACATATTTTACGTTTTTTAATTAGCTGTATCTTTTTTATAAAACAGATATGACATTTTCTTGGAAATATTGTTCTACATAAATTTTATCATAGTTATTTTAACTCTAAAACCACTTTTTTGTGCAGTTATGATCGTTTTGCGTAGACATGTTTTTACCGTTGAAAATCAGCGGTATAACGTCCTCTTAAGTATGGAATGTTATTCCAGAGACTCATTAGTCATTACACTTTAAAGCTAGTAGCATTGACAATCTTTTGTGTTAATCTTTTCAGAAATTAATTTTATCAAATATGGTCTAAGAATTAAGAAACCTACTAACACGGATGAATGCAGTGCATGTGCTTTCCGAACACTACCAAGCGCCGCCGAGTTTCCGACAAAATAGAATAGCCGGCGCCTTTAAATACAGGTACGAAGCGCAAACCCAGTCAGTCACATGAGTGGTTTTACAAGGACAAACATTAACCATTAATGGAAAGTTAGGTAATGAAATTAATCGAACAAAGTACAGTCTACTTAGAAGTCAGAAGCTTGCCGAAACAATATTTTTATAACAATTTAATTTTAAACTAATAATTATTATTAAACATACTACAATCCAACTAATATTAAAGTAGATGTTGGATGAACTGTTCAGTATAATTTTTAGTCGCAAATAATTTTATGTAAGTTTAATTGTAATACCTAAGTGTCTTATTAAATTGAAAATTACATATCTATTTAAATTTATTGTCCAATCTAGTTTATTGTTTCTAAATATTATAAATTAAATTGTTGATGGAATAATTTGTTAGGTAGTCAAAAATACTAACTTACAGTCTATAAGATGTGTTTATCAAGTATTCGTAATTATGTAAAAACTTACATAGATTTTGTAAATTGACACTATACTTCACTCATGATTAAAAAGATCTATTGTTAATGTAATTACTCATTAATCATTGTATAAAATAAACTTACTACATTTTAATTATAACATATTTTAAAATAACTAGTTTATATGAATAACATTTAACATATTGTACTGAATAAAAATACGTAGGGTTATGTAGTTTGAATGTTTGATGTACTTGATTAAATTATTATCATCAAGTGTTTCATTGTTTATACTACCTTTTTATCAGCAATCATATGATTAAACATATTTAACACATTTTACCATTTTTGTCAAACTATCGAGCACATTTAAAATTTCGGTATTAATATGCAGCCAATTTTATGTATAATATTAAATATTACAAAAACATAATTATAAATAAATAATAATAATAATAAAAAATAGTACACTAGAAAGTAAAATTATCATAATACATGACGTGATTACTGATTAGTTTTATCTTACATGTACTTGAAAATTAATCAATTTTAGTAAAATGTAGGCAAATAAGACAATGAATTGTTCATTAAGTTATATATAAAACAGAATTTGTATCAATATTAACTATTATTTGTGTATTTGTTCTAATTATTTATTAATATTGAAGTAACTGTTCAAGGTAGCTAGAAAAATGTTATAAATGTAGGTAGTGCTATCTACTATACTATCTGTATTATAGTTAAACAACTGAGTGCATTAATATTTGGCAACATAATGTATGATTTTAAAAATAAAACGCCCTCAATATTTCAATAGCCTCAATGGTTCCCAAAGGATAAAATTATAAGGACTGTGTTCAATATTGTGTTTAATTGCCTTTATGACAGTATTAGTATCACTAGTTCACTCTCCCCATTTCTTGTATAACTTTTGGAAATTATAAAATATAACGCTTAGTATACTTCAAATAATTATTAATTGATATTAGAGTTTTATGTTTATTATTATTATTTATTAGTTTAGTTGCTGAAAAAAGTGAAAAATAAATTTTTTTCACAATGAAATATGAAATTAAATTTTTTTTAAATGATTATACTACTTATATAAATAATATTAAGATAACTCTTATACACGCAAGTGATGTAAATCATTCCTGAATCTTTTGTTATGATAATTAATACTATAATAAAATTATGTTTTCATTTTTTGTTAACATTTTATTTAATTGTTTACCCGACATCCATAGTTAATTTTACTACTTATATTTATTCCGATAATATGTTTTATGTTTAAAACTTTGTTTTTAATCATTGTAATTGTACGTTATTGGTATTTATTCTCCATTGTGTCATTGACCTTAGATAAAAGAAACAGGATAAGAGAATTATCATTTTGGAATACATTATACATTGTAAAATTTATTAACCAATACGTGCTAGTAAAATAAAAATCGATTTAAATACTAAGTAAATTGGATTCTAATGTACACATTTAGGAATAAAAAAAACTTAAATTTTCATAAACACGAATTCAATTCAAATTTTATTTTTTCTCCAACTTCTCAAATCGGTCTCTAATCTTACCTCACTACTATAATTAGATACGGTGGAAGAGTCTTCTTAGTCACGGTGTTTGTGCTCCTAAGTGTCGGTTGATTTTAATGAACGTCGGTGGAACAACAACAAGTACTAGTCGAAAAATATTTCTATCTCAATCTCATTTTATGCTTCTATACATATTATTATAGTATACATTATTTCGTCTGTAATCCATTATAATTCATTGTTATGTATATGATTGACCATTTTTATTTCAATGCTAATTTATTACATTATTATGGATATTATTTTTTCATTGAGTTAAAAATAAAATGTTTATCACCGATCAACAATTCAATCATCACTTATCTCAATATAAATATAATAAAACAAATAAAGGTTAGAAAAGACTTAAATGTGCTTAAACTAAAAAGCTTAAATATGTTATAATTTAAAGAATAATTAGCTTTTATACTTCAATCCTTCATAATTCAAAATATAAATATTCGCTATGTAAAAAAAAGTTATAGATTTACATAATCTTGGTAAACAAATCTTATTAGGATTATAAACTGAGAAAAAATATTTTGATTGGGTGTTTGATTATTTTTGAAAAACACTGTAACTTCTTGTAAAGTTTTGTTTTCTGTTTCTGGTAGACAAAAATAAAAATATATACAAACAAATAAACCAAAAATACCAAGAATAGTAAATACATTAAAAAATCCCACTAGAAATTCAAATTCTGGGTAATATGTTGTCATAAAAAAGTTAATAATAAAGTGAACACCCAAACAGATACAGCATAAAGTGTTTCTACACCTGAAATCAAAAAAAAAAAAATGAATGAATTAATAATTGATGTATAATAAAAATTTAATATTTAAAATGAAAAAATAATTCAATGTTTTACTTTAGTCAACTTAAAAATTATATCTACTTAAATGTAACGAAAACTATGATTAAATATTTAAAAGTGTGCACTTTTACAAGAAAAAAACTTAAATTTTCAATAAATTAATCATAAATAAAAAATAAAAAATAAGGAGTTAGTAAAAGCACTTATTGAAGTCTAATTTAAGTCTAGGACTTAAATATGCTTAAACTAAAAAGCTTAAATATGCTATACTTTAAAGAATAATTAGCTTTTATACTTCAATTTTTCATAATTCAAAATATAAATATTCGCTATGAAAAAATAGTTATAGATTTGCAAAACCTTAGTAAACAAACCTCATTAAGGTTATTAGTAATTTACTAGATAATTTATTCTTGTATTATTGCAAAGAATGTGATAAATTTTAAATCTAAGAGTAATTTAATTATTTGTAATTTTATTGTTGATTAATTTTTGTACAGTCATGCAAATAATATTCTACTTATTTCTTTAATCTTAAAAGTAATTAAATTCATGATAATGTATATTCTGATATTCTGTGTTTGTATAGTTGTACAGTTAATTTATCATTTATTTTATTAAATCTACTGTGCATATTAATGAAGAAAGATATATGATTTTCTAATTTATGTTTGTGCAGCTGTATGGATAGTTTATTAAAATTAAATAATGATATATAATTATATATATATCATGACAATTATACACTGAGAAAAAATATTTTGATTGAGTGTGTGATTCTATTTGAAAAACTCTGTAATTTCTTGTAAAGTTTTTTTTTCTGTTTCTGGTAGACAAAAATAAAAATATATACAACCAAATAAACCAAAAATACCAAGAATAGTAAATACATTAAAAAATCCCACTAGAAATTCAAATTCTGGGTAATATGTTGTCATAAAAAAGTTAATAATAAAGTGAACACCCAAACAGATACAGCATAAAGTGTTTCTACACCTGAAATCAAAAAAAAAAAAATGAATGAATTAATAATTGATGTATAATAAAAATTTAATATTTAAAATGAAAAAATAATTCAATGTTTTACTTTAGTCAACTTAAAAATTATATCTACTTAAATGTAACGAAAACTATGATTAAATATTTAAAAGTGTGCACTTTTACAAGAAAAAAACTTAAATTTTCAATAAATTAATCATAAATAAAAAATAAAAAATAAGGAGTTAGTAAAAGCACTTATTGAAGCATTATTCTACATATTTCAATAATTTTCTATGAAAGTTTAATATTAGTGCACAATATTTAATTGAAAATTCTAAGTTAATCTAAAAATGTGCATTTTAAAAATCAAAATGAATGTTTTACCTATTTAAAATAAAAATAACAATCTTTGTCTAAATATTATTAAGTTAGTTTTAAATTATTTTTCAATCGGAATATTAAAAATATTTAATTATAGGTTTGTGATAATAATTTTGAATCATTTTTTCTTTCATTTAATTTTTTACTCTTGTAATCATGTGTGTTTGTATGAAAATATCATAGTTAATAATCATAAAAATATGTACATATAACATGTTTCAATATTTTTCCGTGCAGTAGAAAAAACACAATGTACTATTAATTAATTTTTTTGATACCATTTTAACTCACTTTGCGGGAAATATTTCGGTGACTAGAGTCCACGAAACGGGAATCATTCCAATTGATGTAACTAAGGTAGTAGTTAAAAAGAGTATTAGTACTGTCCATGATGCCCATGATTTGGAGTTTTTAAAATAAACACCAATGAGTCCAATAAGTATATAGCAAATAGAGCAAACCGATGACGTAAATAGCGTAAGAACTCGTTTGCCTAATTTACGTATCAGAAAAACTGCCATTATACTTCCTGTTATAGAAGGGATTATCACGTATGCCTGAAAATACAATCAAAAGTGTATAAAAATTAATAAATATTATATTTAAATAATTTTTTCGAGGAAAATTAGAATAAAATAACTAAAGCACCATAAAATAGTTTGTAAATAACATACTATTGGCCATTCGACGTTAACAGGTCCAGGAAATGTATCTAATATAACTACTAAATAAGGGAATAACGGTAATCCACATAATAAGTTTATGCAGAAAAAATATATCGTCATTAAACGTAAAGGCCTTAGTACTTCAGGCTCCAAAAGTTGCTTCCAAATATTTGTATTTTCTTTGTGATCTATAAAAATGCCACGACTCGTTAAACTTACTGTTTGATGAAATAGAGCAAAATAATTCTTCTAACTACAATGAATTAATAATATTACGTTGTTCGTCATTGTTAGAGGGAACGTTGTATCTAACCATTTCTTGAAATTCGTTTTCACATTTCTCATACGAAACATTTCCTCTCAATCTGCTGAGGTTTCGATGTGCTTTTGAACGTTTTCCTCTGGCCAATAACCACATCGGAGAATCTGGAATCTAAAACATATAATTCTTGGTTATTTTTTTATGTGGTTAGCATTACCAATTGCGAATCTAATTACCGCTATTAATATAATAATGGTCAAAATTGGAAAAACCGTAGTTATTAGCACCGTCAATCTCCATTGCTCATTATAGCTGTATAAAGTAAACAATATTATGGATCCGACATAATAAAATATATCCAATGATGAAATCAAGACGCCTCTTAGTTTCGGATCGCATACTTCACCGGCATATGCAAGACTCGGGGCTTTTGAATATCCCAGTCCAAACGCCATTAGGCTCATACTGGCGTATAGCATTTCTACGTTTTTAGCAAAATACAACATAATCTGTGCTATTAGGAACAGTATATTTGTCAGTATCATACATTTTTTGTGACCAAGACGGTCCAGTAAAAGTGAGGACAAGACATGTCCCAGTAGTGTGAACAAATGTGATAAACTATCTGAAATGTTATTTATTTTTTAATAATTTAAAAATACTTATACGTACTTATTATTTGGTTAATAACTAAAAACACAATTTGTGCATTTATATTCAATAGAGTTTTGATATAATTACCAATCCTAGATGTTTCTTCTCTTGTTATGGTTAAAAATTCATTTTCGTCTGGCCTGTTATTTTCCAAGGTACCTATAACTATACTAAATATTGCAACATGTATGCCGAATTGAAATTGTAATAACCATATGCTTGATATTGCCCAACACTATTATATAATCATAAATGGTTTGTCGTTTAAATTATTAAATTATATATATTTTCATACTTATATACTTAATTAATTACATGATATTTATTTACTATTTTCTTCAAAAAACAACCTTAGGAATGTGATTTGAATAAATTAAAAATAATTACTTGAGCTATTGTTGATTTAAATCCATATTTATATTTATTAATTCCTTCCATAATTTTGGACGTGGGGTTATTCTTAAGCTCTCTATAATTAAGAATAATATCCAGTAAAGCAAACAGTTTGTTTTAAAGTATTTTAAGAAAAATTAGTTATCAAGTTCACATAAAAAATGAATGTTTTGTATCGATTAAATTTGAAATTTATTAAAATGTAATATCTTTTAGTATACTTTTAAGTATGAATTGTTATTCCAGAAACTCATTTCTCATTAGTCATTACACTTTAAAGATAGCATTGTCAATCTTTTGTGTTAATCTTTTCGAAAATTAATTTCATCAAATGTGGTCTCAGAATTAAGAAACCAACTAACACGGATGAATGCAGTACCACATGTAGTTTGTCAAAAGTTATGAGTTATGAATCGATTATAAAAGAATTAGCATCAAGTGTAGAAAAAAAAATCAAACCAATTCAAAAAAATTAATGTATAATGTTAAATATTACTCATATGAAATATATTATTTGTTTTCTAACAAATAAATACAAAATATATTTTTAATACATTTAAATAAACATTTTTTTTTCATATTTTATATTTTTATAATTCAATGGTAAGCAAGAAACAAATAAAAAAAAAACCAAAAACCATGCAATTTTAGCACGTAATATTTATCTGTTTAATATACTCAATTTACTCTTGGTTAATTTCGTGGTAATTATATTATTTTTCAAACCAAATATTATGGGAAAATAATTTTACTTATGGTCTGTAAGTCTTACAACAATATTTTCTTACAAAACATATAAACCATAAATTATTTTGGTTGTAAAAACCACTTCATTCTTTTTTTTTTTTTTTAATATTTTAGATACCTAATTTTATTTAGGATATTTATTATTATGTTCAGTATTTTGATGTAGATTATTCTATGGTTTATAAACCATGAGGTATATAAGGTGTATTTTAAAGTACTATATAAACATATATTTCGTCAACTAACATTACGACATATTCTGTGGTTAAAAGTATATTGTTGATTTATATTTAAGAATTCGTGTTAAATATTAAAAAATGGAATTTTTAATTGAAAGTTATATAGTTTTAAATAATTAGATACTAAATGTTAATTATAACATGTTCAATCGAATTAGTTTGTGTGAATATAATTTAACTTGCTCTGATATCACGTAATCATTTACAAACATAAAGTGTTTAAAATTTTTACTATTTTTTATCAGCTATCGCGTGATTAAGTACTATAAGTATTAATTATTATACAGCATAAATATTGGTTAATGGCAAATCATGCTTGTGTTAGTCATGGCACAGGTCTAACCGGTGGCATATGTTGGTTTGTAATAAGAAAGTACACCATGTGCAAACTTGCCCAAAAGATGTATTCTTGATGACCACATTTAGCAATTACAGTAAATGAATAAAATAAATGATTATTTATTATAATGTTTTATTATGCAAGGTTCAATACCAAATGTCGGGATAAACTAAATCTTGAGTTACTACTGAAATAAACGCGTTTTCGTGCTCTAAAAAACCTAAAAATATGATTACATTTATATCGTTAAAAATTATCATACCTGCTAAATGCCAAAAACGCTAAAAAAATATGTTTTTAAAAATATTTTATTTTTTATTGAAAACCAAAAATTAACAAATTCATTTATTATTAAATTAGGTATTTTTAATTGAATTAAAAAAAAAAAAAAAACTATATACTTAGTCTAGATGTCTTGAATATTACACTAACTATATTGATTATATTGACACAGGATGGTAACACACATACCAACAGACGATTGACATCAACTGATCGTATTCGGCGTATTCCTTATCGATCGATTTTATGTTTTTTACAATTCACAAATTATTGGGAAAACACGTGGTAGATGGATTATTTAATAATTTATACTTATTTTAATCGTTTTAATTTATTTTTTTCACTTTCTAATATTATCAAGTTAATTATTGTATACACTATATAACATATTATTTTTTATATCAAATATCGTTTTAAATTTTTTAAGAACAAAATATGTCAAATTTATTTAATTTTTTTTTAACTTTTATTTTTAATACATACAATTTGTAAATACATTTTACAATAAACAAATTTAAAAATAAACATGTATTTTAAATACAATTAAATGAAAATATGAATCTTCCTTCACTACTATAATTAGATATGATGGAAGAGTTGTCTTAGTCACGGTGTTTGTGTCGCTAAGTGGCGGTTGATGTTAATGAACGTCTGTGGAACAACATTAAGTACTAGTCGAAAAATATTTCTATCTCAATCTCATTTTATGCTTCTGTACATAATATAGTATACATTATTTCGTCTGTAATCCATTATAATTCATTGTTATGTATATGATTGACCATTTTTATTTCAATGCTAATTTATTACATAATTATGGATATTTTTTTTCAGTTAAAAAATAAAATGTTTATCACCAATCAACAATTCTATCATCATTTATCTCAATATAAATATTATAAAACAAATAAAGGTTAGAAAAGACTTAAATGTGCTTAAACTAAAAAGCTTAAATATGCTATTATTTAAAGAATAGTTAGCTTTTATACTTCAATCCTTCATAATTCAAAATATAAATATTCGCTATGAAAAAATAGTTATAGATTTGCAAAACCTTAGTAAATACACCTCATTAAGGTTATGTAATGAGTTAAGAATAAGGTATATAATTATTATTATGAGATGGTATTTTAAATGTTATATACTTTTTAATATTTATCTTTAACTCCTCACTTCGTAAGATAAACTACGGGGTTGTGTAAAATAATTTTTCATTTTGAATAAATTAAAGTACGGAAAATATCAGTTGTATGAATTATCACTTACCTTTCGAATGATTCGAAATGTGAAATTGTATTTGATGTGACTTGATGTAGTGGATGCTGGATGACCAGGGTGAAAAAAGGTATGTAAGAATATTATATTCAACAAGTCGAGAAATATAATGTTAAAGTGAATTAAAATTATTATAACTTATAACATTTTGACACAAATTTGATACAATGTTAGGTAAAAGACTGAGCATGGAATTGATTGTTGTTTGTCCTTTTATAGGCATGATATGCCACGTTTGTGATTGAATTTGGAGACTGTGGCGTTTGCTCCTTTGTGTGTGATCATTAGTAATTTACTAGATAATTTATTTTTGTATTATTGCAAAGAATGTGATAAATTTTAAATCTAAGAGTAATTTAATTATTTGTAATTTTATTGTTGATTAATTTTTGTACAGTCATGCAAATAATATTCTACTTATTTCTTTAATCTTAAAAGTAATTAAATTCATGATAATGTATATTCTGGTATTCTGTGTTTGTAGCTGTATGGATAGTTTATTAAAATTTAAATAATGATATATAATTATATATATATCATTACAATTATACACTGAGAAAAAATATTTTGATTGAGTGTGTGATTCTATTTGAAAAACTCTGTAATTTCTTGTAAAGTTTTGTTTTCTGTTTCTGGTAGATAAAAATAAAAATATATACAACCAAATAAACCAAAAATACCAAGAATAGTAAATACATTAAAAAATCCCACTAGAATTGAAAATTCTGGATAATATTTTGTCATAAAAAAGGTAATAACAAAACAAACACCCGTACCAATACTGCATAAAATGTTTCTACACCTGAAATCAAAATAAAATGAATAAATTCAAGATTGATGTTTAATAAAAAATTAATATTTAAAATAAAAAAATAATTCAATGTTTTACTTTAAGTCAACTTAAAAATTATATCTCCTTAAATGTAAGGAAAATTCTGATTAAATATTTAAAATTGTGGACTTTTACAAATAAAAAAACTTAAAATTTCAATAAATTGTGCTTATAACATGTTTCAATGTTTTTCCGTGAAGTAGAAAAAACACCATGTACTATTAATTAATTTTTTTGATACCATTTTAACTCACTTTGCGGGAAATATTTCGGTGACTAGAGTCCACGAAACGGGCGTTATTCCAATTGATGAAACTAAGATAGTAGTTAGAAAGAGTATTAGTACTGTCCATGATGTCCATGATTCGGTGTTTTTCCAATAAACACCAATGAATCCAATAAGTATATAGCAAATAGAGCAAACCGATAACGTAACTAGCGTAAGAACTCGTTTGCCTAATTTACGTATCAGAAAAACTGCCATTAAACTTCCTATTACAGAAAGGAACATCGAAAATGACTGAAAATACAATCAAAATTGTATAAAAATTAATAAATATTATATTTAAATAATTTTTTCGAGGAAAATTAGAATAAAATAACTAAAGCACTATAAAATAGTTTGTAAATAACATACTATTGTCCATTCGACGTTAACAGGTGCAGCAAATGTATTTAATATTGCCACTAAATATGGTAATAATGGTAATCCAGATAATAAGTTCATGTAGAAAAAATATATCGTCATTAAACGTAAAGGCCTTAGTACTTCAGGCTCCAAAAGTTGCTTCCAAATATTTGTATTTTCTTTGTGATCTATAAAATATCCACTACTCGTTAAACTTACTGTTTGATCAAATAGAGCAAAATAATTCTTCTAACTACAATTAATTAATAATATTACGTTGTTCGTCATTGTTAGAGGGAACGTTGTATCTAACCATTTCTTGAAATTCGTTTTCACATTTCTCATACGAAACTTTTCCTCTCAATCTGCTGAGGTTTCGATGTGCTTTTGAATGTTTTCCTCTGGCCAATAACCATATCGGAGAATCTGGAGTCTAAAACATATAATTCTTGGTTATTTTTTTATGTGGTTAGCATTACCAATTGCGAATCTAATTACCGCTATTAATATAATAATGGTCAAAATTGGAAAAACCGTAGTTATTAGCACCGTCAATCTCCATTGCATATTATAGCTGTATAACGTGGTCAATGTTATGGATCCGCCATAATAAAATATGTTCAGTGCTGAAGTCAAAGCGCCTCTTAGTTTCGGCTCGCATACTTCACCGGCGTATGCAAGACTCGGTGCGTTTGAAAATCCCATACCCAACGCCATTAGGATTGAGCTGGCGTACAGAATGTCTATGTTTTCAGCGAAATACAACATTATATGAGCTACTAGGCACGGTATATTTGTGAGTATCATACATTTCTTGTGACCGAGACGGTCCAGTAATAATGTGGATAAAAGATTTCCCAGAGGCGTGAACAAATATAGTAGACTAGCTGAAATATTGATAAAATATATTTTATGACACGACAATTTAAAATAATACATAATATAGAACTACCTACTATAGTCAGAAGTATATTTGTCAAATTTTAAATGTATTTTAAAGCAGATAATAAAGTAATTGAATGAATGTTTTTTTCTAAATATTTATTTTGATAAAAATATATATATAATAAAATATATATATAAATATATATATATTAAAATCGTATTCAAAATACTGTTGTAATATTACTAACTGGATTATGTAAGCTTTAGGGGACTAACATTTTGATCATGTTACTATATCATGTTACTTATTTAGTGACTTAACATTTTTATTTGTTGAATAAATATTTTTCAAATTCAATGAATATGAAGCTCAGTTAAAAAAAAAATATTTAATAATATATAGAAAATTATAGTTTAATTATTTATTTATTTAATTATATTATAGATTTTTTTATTTATGTTTAATATGTTGTATTTATAAATTTGGTATCTTCGTGTATTTTAAGTGTTTTGAATGAGTTTAAACTTTAAAGCATTATTTTTTTAATTTATCACCATGTGTTTTACTTAAAACTAAGTATAAAGTTTATACTTTAGAGCTTTGTTGTTAAACTGATTATTAATCTTCATATTGTACTCACCGAACCATGACGCTTCTTCGCTTGTCATAGTCAAAAATTCGTTTACGTCTTTGGATGCATTATTTTCTAAGGCTCCAATAACTATAGTTGGTACCATGACTATTGCACCGAGTTCGATTTGCAAAAACCATACTCCTGATATTGCCATACACTGTTTACAAACGTATAAATTTGTTCATTTTATAAATTATTGCTCTTTAATTATCACATGATATATAAATTACTATAACTCTTTTCAGATAACTTATCATTGGTACACGATTTGAATTAATTAATTAATTTATTGATTTTAAATTACTTACTTGAGCTAAAGTTGATTTTATGCCATATTTATAATTTTTAATATTTTCATCCATATTATTGGAAGATATAGTTTTGTTTTCTACAAATTAAAAAAATAACAATTCCTGAAAAGATGATTGTATAATTAAAGTCAACTAACAACAAAGAATGTATTAAATCGATTTAATTTAATTTGCTAAAGAATATAGAGAATTTTTTTGCAATTCATTAAATAAATTCAATATAAACATACTAAAATAATCTAATATTTAAGTAGCTACTTAAAATGCTTAACAGTTTTTTATCACTTCTATATTTAACACACTCTATTATTCCTTTATAAATTTATAATTTAAAATAAATATAAATATATCTATGGAAAAATTAATCTTTAGGTAGTTACAGAATATTCATAAATCTGAGTATTTTACAAGTTGCAAGTGTGGTGATATTATTTTAAAATTTTTTTTAAATTTATTTTTAATATTACTCACAATATATGATACATATCAATGTACTTTTCTAGCTAAATTTTAGACAATGTTGATTTAATTTTTTAAATTCAATTGCATTTGTTTATAAATATATGTCTTTTAAATTCATCGAAATGTATTACAATTGATTTTAATATTTTCTTTAAATTTATGATTTTTAAAAATAATAAAGTGATTTTACTTCTCGTCCGTATATCTTGTTGCAATTAGTACATTCAAATTAATTATTTCTAAATATTAAAAATACAGAAAATTTGAAAAAAAATATAAAATTTTCTAAAAAAGATCACTAGATATTAACTAAAATATTTAATTGAATCAGTTTATCCGATTATCACTCAACGAACACTGATTTAAAAACAAGTATATTCATATTGTTTATTGCACTTAATTAATTATGTGGCCACCTAAGTACTTTATACTATCTTTTATCGTAATACTTTTAAACTACAAGTTGGTAAATAAAGTTAAATATACTTCTTCCTCCGCCGCCATCAGTTTAATTATTGCCGCCAATCTACGTAACAAAATATCTCTTAACCATTTACATACTCATTACTGTCGCAATCGTTAACCATTTTTCGATTTTTAAGTAATCTATATATTGTATACAAATGAGTATAGTATTATGTAAAAACAGTTCCTACGGCTGCTGTTGTTAAGGGTTATTTTGAATAAAATAATTTAAAACAGTATTTTATTAATTATTTATTTTCACTATTGGTGTATAATTTGACTTGCTTCTGGAGAAAAATGAACAAACATAGAACGCGTTGCTATATTGATGTATCTTGGTTTTAGTGTACCTCAGTTCACGGGCAAATCGACATCGATGTGCCTCAAGTTGTGAACTAATTTTATTGATATGTGATTCAAATAACTCTTTAAACTTTCTTTATAAAACAATTTCTGAAACATTCATAACTTTTGAGTCAATAAACTACAAACATAAGTACCTACATTGCCTTTTAAACTTTTATATAAAAATACAATTCACCAATTTATTTTTAAATTTTTTTTGTAAAATGAAAGAAAAAAATATAAAATAATAATTAAAAAAAAATTATAACTAAAATGAACTTTTAAAGAATTAAAAATTAAATAGGCATTATAGTTATATGAATGTGATAATTGATAGTACGCGGGCAATATTTAAGTAAGATGTTCTAGTTAATTCTTATAGGTACATTAATCTATCATTTTATAAATGTACAGTGGACACCACTTATTTTTATATCAGTACAAGTGATTCTTATAACTGAATGAACTTAATGGCTGTAGTGGAGAAAGAAATGAAAACAATTTTAATCAATTGTTATACTTATTTGTTAAAAAAATAAAAAAAAACGTATTTTTGTTCGTGTATCGTTTATTTTAACTATTCTTGAAATATAATAATGTACTGCTCGTTATCTTATATATTATATAATATTATAAAACTAGTTTCTCAGCAGTACGGCTGATACTTAATAATTTTAATAATATTAAACAAAAAATGTAACAATTCGTTAAATATTAATTTTTATAGATGTGGAGGTCTGTAAATCCATTTGAATGTTTCTAACTCACGGTGTTTCTAAAATTAGTTTCAATTTGCTGAAGTGTTAATAAAAAAAAACTTTGCTATACAAGTACTGTTAGGAAACGTAAATATAAATTTTAAAGTTGATATAAGTACGTTTTCATATATTTAAATGTTTTACTGGGAATATATTTTGTATATTAAATAGAAAATAAACAAACAGATTGTTCATAAATTAATTAATCTTTGAATTAATAGAAATAGTCACTGTCCAATTACTCAAATTTCTGCAGTATATTTCAATGTTAAGAAATATTGGCGTTTCATTCATTTTTGGATACTTTATTTACAATGATTATCTACCTTGGAAAGAAGATCTAAATTTCTTAATGTATAGATGATTTTTTTGAGATCTAAGTATGACTAAAATTATATTTTATAACTATAATTTTATTTTACGTGAAACTAAATATTATATATTCGAATAATACCATATAGATTGTAGCTGCAAATTGATATACCTAATATGTGTATTGTGGTGTACCTATAAGCAATAACACTCTAAATAGGCACTATGATATCTATATTATAATCTATTACGTATAAAATCAAATGTATTTAATAAAAAAAAAAAAAACCACTAATGCATTATTTTTAAAAAGTATTAATACAGGATTATATTAGTCGTGATTGAAGTAGAGGAAAACAATAATAATACTAACTATTAGGTATATCAAATGTTCATACAGACATACAGTCATATATTGAATTGATAAGGGAAAAACTTAACACCAATGAACAATGACCGATAACACACAAGTATTAGTTGTTAATCCTTTTTAAAACTGTTTTGTTCGAGTAAAACATAATACGTGTTAAATGCTCATTTGAGAGGTAGAAGGTACTTTTGCCACCAAGAAATGTAATAGGCCATATATTTGAGATCTAACATAACAGTTTTGGAAGACTAAGTAATATTATTGATAACTAATATACTTCAAAAAGCTCGTAATTCACTTCAAAATTAAAATAATGTAATACATTTATTTCTGAGCTAAGTATCTAAAAAAGAAAAGTTTAAATCCAAAACTATAATTACATGTTTTATTTTAATATATAACACTGATAAGTAGATTTAAAAATTGAAAAAATAAAATAGCACCGCGGTCGTGGAGTGAGTCAAGTAAAAAAATAAAACAGCACGAAGGTGTGTGTATAGCAAATCGAAGCAGAAGTTGCTCATTTAAACTGTGTAAAATACAGACAAATATGTTATACCATATAACTAATTTTCTAATAAATCAATTAACTCTCAACAAACTCCAAAACATCAGAAATATTGTGGATAACGTGCTTTTGTAAAAATCATCAAAATCGTAAGTTTAGAAACTATGTTATAAATGAAAAAGTGCGAACTTCTTAATGGAAATTTATATTAAATTCGAAATCACGGTAGCCGTTTCTAGCGTCGTTGGCGCCATAGATAATAATTCTTTATTATTATTTGTATTGGCCATTGATGATAAAATTTAGTGATATCACAACAAAAACTCTTCGTGAACTACGTATAAAAATGGCTAAGTAAAAAAAAGTTATTAGATGTTTAAGCACTATAAAGATATGATATCATGAATAAATGCTAAGTATATTGAATTTAAGTAAATTTTTTTTGTTTTAATAATTTATTTACTTGGCGATGAATTATTTCTTAAAAGAAACAAAATGTGATGAACAAAATAATTAAATGACGAAGGATTATTAAAATATAACTTATTATTATTTAAAAAATATTATTATTAATATTTATATAATACAATATAATTATTATTAATATAATTTATTATTTGATAACCCAAAACGGTCATTGATGGCTGGTAATAAACTAATAACTAATACTGAACTCATCATCGTCTAAGAGATTTTCAATTTTCTGTTTTTCTCGGTATCAGAAAATATTGAAATTAAATTCATTAACATTTCATCAGAGTCAAGAAATATGGCACAAATGATAGACATCGACAAACGAGCAGTTGATGAATTTATAACAGATATTATTAATACCGCAAGAGCTACTGCAAAAGAATACGTTGACGAGTTCGTCGAAGACGTAATTGAAGATTTGTTGTTGGTAGTGTGCGGTGACGATGAGACTTTACCCGAAGAATACGTGCCGTCAACGGAAATGGCTGCGAATTCGGTCAAATCTACAATCGAACAAGGACCTTCTGCTGACGTTTTCGTTGACGGGCCAAAACTAAGAGTACATGAAATGGTAAATGTAGATGACAAGGTATCAGTCGAGGGAACGGAATCGAAGACTGTTGGGAGACTCGGTCGGTTGTATATAGATCTAGATGTTAGCGTACCTCAGCAGGTTGCTTCACGTCGACAGATATTTGCCACGACTTGAAAGAGTATTAAACGGGTTTTACTACGTAAATGTTGCATCCGAAGCGATTAGTGTCCGCGGGTCAAACTCTCACCCCTTATTTTTTTTTTAAATCTTCATTAGCTTATTTTTTATTTTTCGTAATTTAAAATTTTTTTAGACAATTAATATATACTTACATATTATAATATCTTCCCAGATAATTCATCATAGCTACATACATTTTAAGTATTGAATCCTTTTTTGGTCCATACGCCACATCGCTTCAGATGCAACACATACGTAGCAAACCCCGTCTGACGCTTTTCCAAGCCGTGGTGAATATCCATCGATTGTGGAACTGGTTGCTGCGATACGGTAACATCTGTATCTAGCCAGCCGACCGAGTCTCTCAACAGGTTCTTGATTCCGTTTCCTCGACTGGTACCGTGTCATACAGTTACCATTTTTTGTACGCCGCCTTTTGGCTCGTTAACCCCCAAAGAAAGGGTTAACGAAAAAAATCACTTTTTGCCAACTCCAAAAGAACGGAATTATTGAAAATTATATAAATAAAAAATACAACTATCATTTTCAAGAAAATGTCAATTTTATGTTGCAAAAAGAAAAAATTGCATATTTTGCATATGGACCGAAAAAAAGAAAATTGTTTTTTCACTAAATATGTGTTCTAGGTAATAAACTTATATTGAAATTAAGTCTTTATTTTTAAAAATATGTTATTAATTATTATACTAGGTATTGTTCAAATAAAAATAAATACGTATGTTCTACATAATACAATTTTATTAAAAATAAGTCCATGATTATATAACTGAAAATAATAAATCATTTGAAAAAAAACGTATTTTGAAGTAAATATTTTTTATTTTTATTTAACTCTAATTTAGATGGTTACCAAATATTTTTTCTTATTAACAGATATTATAATAATAAAAAAAAAATAGCTTTGTGCTTGAACATTGAACCATTTGAATCGATGACTCAAAGATATTATTTTATCAATATCACTGTTGAGCCAGTTATCCAAATTACTCAAGTGAACTTTGATTATTAATTAATATAGTTCGTAGGTTTAAAATAAATAAAATAAAATAGATACTTGGTATGAAGATAATTTAGACTAATATTATTTTTTTTACTTAACTGCAAATAAGATATAGATAATTTTTATTATTATTATTTTTTTATTGTGTCAAAAAAAACTAAAATATAAATTAAAACGTTTTTACATTATTTAAGTTCAAATTATTTTATTGATGAAAACCAACAAATGGTAATAGTGGCTTTTTATGTACTAGATATTTACAAATGTATAAAAAAAGACTAAATACTTACCTATTGAAATAAGAGCACGTATCTTTCATCCTTAAATATTTCTACATTGACGGTAGTCTTTAAAATAAAAAATATTTAGAATTCTAATTTTAATTGCATCTTTGAGCTAATAATAAATAATAATAATCGATTTTTAAAATTATTATGTTAATTATCATCTTACATGGTCAGGTGGTGGTATAAGCAATTATAAATAAAAATAAAAACACATCGGCTACTAACAGTTCTTAAACTAACAATCGGTATACACAATACACTGTAATATAGACACACAGTATTGCTATAATAGAATAACTATTTTGTGCATATATTCTAAATAAAATGTATATTATTAATAATAACATAGTATATAATAAATGGTATATTTAATTTTTGGTTTTGCGCCACTGGCCTAGCTACGGCTCTGATAACAATTACAGATTTTGAAACACAAACACAAATTATAATTGATACAGACTGCTCAAATGATAATATAGTTTATTTTCATAACAAAGGTAAGAAGTACATAACTAATGTAAAGTACAGTACTTAAAAGGAGGATCATATAAATACTATTATAATATAGGTACATCTAACTGTAACAAATTATAAGTACATAAAAATAAACACATTGTGTAACATAAAAAATAATTATTTTGTTTATTTGTATTAAAGTCTAAACACAATAGATACTATATTTAATCAAAATCATAAAATACATACTGAAATTACTAAATTATTTTTAATTATTTTACCACATACAGTAAATTTTTATATTTAATAATTAAATTATTTCATATATTAAGTGTTGGACTAGTGACAGTAAAAAAGGTAACTTAAAGGTTAGCTTATTAAACGTAAGATTAGTATCATAGCCACTTATAAATTAAACTACAACTTATAATAACTTATAATAGAGTTAAATACTTAAATAAAACTACAATAATTAATAATTATAAATTCATAATTTACTTAATTTACTAATTTTAAAAATTTTTCATGAATCATATACCTAACAAGTTACTTGCAGATTACAGTTTTAATTATAGTTAAAATTTTCAAATTGAGCAATAAGCTATGGTTTGAAGATTATTAAAGAATGGAGAAGCTAAGCACTGATGTCCTATCTACACTGAAATGCTTAAGTTATTGAAAAAAAGTGGTGGTCAAAACATTAAATACACACTTAAATCATTATTTTCAAAAGGTGATGATGATAAAAATGCAATTGTGTCTCAAAATTTTAGAAAAAAATAAAATAATTTGAGTTTTACCAAACGATGATTTGAGAATTTTTTTTTATTTAATTTTTATCTAAAAATTATATTTTAAATACCTAATTAAAAAGTTCACATAGGTGCATTCATATAATTACATTCATATTGATGAAACTACTTAAGAAAAAAAAAATTAGTTTCTAATACTCTTAAAGACAATCTGTAAAAATATTTTTTTTAAATATAATTTCATATTTGTATTCCTTAACTAGAACACGAGTATTAAAAGACTTTAAAAAGATCAATACTCTCAAGAAGATAATAAAATTGTTCTCCTTGTGTATTTCTCAGAATATACAAATTTATGTAAGTTAATAATATATATTTAGAAACATGATATATGTAATATGTATAATATATACATTATACATATAACAAACATAGTAATACAACTATCTACACTCTACAGGGTAGTAATAGAAATAATACTATTCCTTAAAGTAGCATATTATTATTTAGTAAGTATAGAAAATATGATAAAATGTTTATGAAAGTTATTGATAAATTTTTATCATAAAAAATTGTTACATTAGGAAACAAAAATGTACAGTGAAATATTAGCATAGTAAAAATACATAAAGGTAACGGAATGATTTCTAAAATATTGTGTAATTAAATAAGTCCAGTAAAATATTTATTTAATTTATAATTACATATAATAACAATATATAAAATTATAAAAAAAATAAAACAAAATGAATATGAGGTTAGATGTTGCCATAGTGGACTAATACGTGGATTTAATTAGTAATCATTTACAAAATAATATGTGTATTAGTTTTTTTTCTACTAGTTACTATATTAGATACTATAATTATAGGCCGTTAGGGGTTGTAGACCTACTACAACGCCGCCATAGTAAATAATGTTTTTTTTAGATAGTTTATAATGTTTATTTATGAACGTCTGAAAACTCGTAACTTTAATATAGTATAGTCACTTCGTAATTATTGCGATGTAACAATGTATATTTATTTTATCATATTTACATTAGGTACCTAAACTTTATACATATTTCGTAATAGAACAATTTTTTAAATATAATATAATATATAGTACACATGAGTGAAACTTGTTTTCATATTATAATATTTAGTTATCTTATACTATCGATTTTGGTTTTTGATTAAAAAAATATTATTCACATTGTGTTTATAAATATTTACATAATATTATCAATTAAGTATAATCTTGTACCTATATTTAACAATATAAAAATATAGTCATGATTAACAAAAGAAAATGAGAATTTCGTCGATGAATGTTCAAAACAATAATAAAATATATTATATTACTTATAAAAATATAATTGGTATAATTTATACCAATAAATGGGTATGTGTAAGTTTGCTATTATGTAGATAGCAATAATACATCACATACATTTATATATATATATAAAAAATTACATATACAAAAATTACAAAGATAATTTATTGCTTTTAGTTTTGTAATCCTTCGTCGGGCATTAATAAACCTGGAAAATAACATTTTTGATTAGTTATTACTTGTCGACCAAACACCACGTCGTAACGGAAAATAAATAAATGTCTGGATACAACAGATGGTGTTAGAGAGAAACATTTTATACGGTGTGGTATTGTGTTTGGGAGGAGGAGGGGATAACAAACGGTATTATTTTTCATTCGCTTTGAACTTATGAAGTACCGTTAAATTTATATATCTAATATAATAATAATATTATACTTACTAGCAATAGCGGCCGTTAAAAAGCAAGTGACCGTACCACCGAGAAATGCCCTAAATACATTTTTGGTTATCGATGATCGCTGTGTAGGGCACAAAGTCGTCAATGTGGCAATCATCGATCCAATTGATCCTGGATTGGCGAAACTGCATAAAGCAAAAGTGGCGACGATTTCCGACTTGCGCTGAAAATCAAATACGTGTGAAAATAAATCGATAAACGCAATGACGGTCACATTTGCATTACACGGCACCTCTTATTAAAGTCTGTCCTAATTGCATGCCACATCTTCAAGGGTTTGTTAGAATTACATGCCATGTACAATTTTATTTATCATGCACTTATGTTTACAAATCTAGGTACAATTAATAAATTAATAAATTTTATGTTTTGAATAAATAAAAAAATATATTGATAAAAATGTCGATTAATTTAAAGTTTGTTGTTTGAAAAATTAGAAAATAAAAAAATTAAGTTGTGATAAGTAAAAAGTATGTATAGCATGCAATTCAGACATACCTTTCAAGAGGTGAAATTTAGGCATTATAATTTATGATTATTTATTTGGCATGTTATTTGGATGCACCGGCAGGGATGTAGCCAAAAGGAGAGGAAATATCCCTTCCAAAATATTAAGGAAATTTAAAATTTTCTAGCTGTAAACGTGTTACGTAAAACGTAATCATAATATGTAATAAAATTGTAAATTGTATGAAAAGGTTGTGGTAAAACTGCAAACGTCTAAAATACCTATGACAACATCGCAACATATCAAATATGTGAGAAATAAAAAAAAACTACTCTTATACAATAGATTGTCAGCAATTAGAATGGATTTTGAGGAACGCAAACTTGTATTTGTGGTACGTTTGTAAAACGGTTAGAAAACACGCAGGCTTCATGCGTCCTCTAAAGGTTGGTATAAAGTTAATTTATACTATTAAAGTTATAAAGTTAACTCAATGTAAGATTTAGGAAATTTCATATTAGAAATCAAATAAGCGAAGTAGGTATGTCTGTCATATTCATAATAAAAACAAGCTTATACCTTATACCTTATACTAGTCAATTACTCAATTAAAAATATAGGAAAAAGAAGAATCATTGATGTTAGTTATAAACTTGTAACTACTAAAAATCAAACAAATAAATATTAAGTACAACAGCGCTATCTAACGGTGAGCATAATATGCAATAAGAGGTTTTTCACTCACTGTTTAGTGTTTATAAAGATAGTACTACCATTACCGTGACCGAACCCGTAGACGAATTATCGTTAAAGTTACTTACGTTCGTAATTTTACGATTCAGCACAAATCGATTAAAGACCTACGACTATTTCACCCATCCCTGGGGCTGTGGTTAAAAAAAGTCACTGTTGATTCGGCAAAAAACATTGAAACCATCATTATTTCAGTCAAATGAGTGAGTTGTGAGTAAGTGAGCGAGTGAGTGAGTGAGTGGATGGTGACTGTTAATTAAAAATGTAAATATCAAGCAATACGCTTGATAGAAATACACCATGGTTCCTATTTAGGTACATGACTATAACCAATCAAGTTTACTATAGTCTCGCACCGAAGTAAAGTGCGTCATTTCAGTTTTTGAATTGTTATTGCCAAAATGTTTACGGCCATTATAAAATCATTACTAGGCAACTGTTTACTCGAAATAGTTATATCATAGGTATAATATCACAGATATTTTTATTTAATCTGTGATAATATTATAAAATATACGATGGTATTTGAAATATAATTATATAAACGACTGAGAGTGCTATTTTTAGATTGATTAAAAAAAATACTTTACCATTTTGGTAGATAGAAGTAATTATTAATTTGTTTTTTCTTATTATCACGATTTAACGATTAGGACTATTAGTATATAGCTCGTGGTTATAATTTATTTTAACAACAATATTTTGAGACGTTTAAATTATGTTTTTTTTTTTTTTAAGTTATTAATTTATAATGTATACTATAACTGTTTTTAATTTTCACTCAGTGTTGGTCAACAGTCGAACCACGGCAAATTGTATTTGAAAATTAAAAAATATATTTACAAATATATATCCAGGGAAATGTATACCTTATTAATTATTATCAAAATTTAGTCATATTGGCTCTTTCGTGTTATTTTTGTCAGGCCTAAGGTGTTTTAAGAAAGTTGGTTACAATCCCCCCCTCTACTCTCAATGTAGTTGGAATATTGGAATATGAATATGATGTCTATAAAATACAATGCACGACCGTATTACACTTACGTTAAGCTTGCCTTCTTTAATTAGATCGCCCATTTGTTTGTACGCCACAAATTCGTTAATTGTCATTTTCAAGCCGATCAATTTGCCGACAGCTTCACATTCGCTAGGATCAACGCCCAACAGCCACGTGACAGGTATCAATATCTTGCCCAATACATACTGTGGACAATCGGAAAATGGAATACAAATCAAAAATCGATACAATTTATACACCAAATTATGTTTTTTTTTGGCTAACCTCGAATGATAGATCTTCGAATCCGACCAAATGTCCCAACCACGTTATTATTGCGTTGATGAACGCAACAAACGACACGAACGCCACTATGTTGGCGACAATCGCTCCGATTATTTTCAATCCAAACTGGGCTCCTTTACAAGCCGCGTCCATCACGTTACCCTCGTCGTTAGTCCTGTAAAATATTATACAAAATTAACACGGCGTTAATAATCATAATAATATAATACTACTATAATATGTGAGGATTCATTTTTTTTTTTTTTTGTAGTTGATCTTGGCAATATTGCTTACATATTAACAATTGTTGATATACCTGATTTATGAAACCAAATATTGAATTTTGTATCTACAATTTCTAATTTTGTGGTCCAGCTAATATGTTATATAAATATTGTTCGGATTTTAAAGCACAACAAGCAAATAAAAAGCACACGACTGTTTTGATAAAAAAAGAAACATGTTTGTTTTAAAAAAAGCAAAAAAAGCATGACCAAAAATTAACATGGACTAGTTAAAAATGAATAAACAAATTTTAAATATAAATTTAAGTTAAAAAAAGAATTTACTACCATGTATTTCCCTAGATTTTTAATAGTGAAACTGACTCTATTATCAGAACAGAATATTATTATACGTAGAAAACGAACTTTCTACATCCACTGAAGTGATAATTAATTACAACACTAAATCTTAAATTTTGAAATGTTCCATATTGATGTTATAGGTATACTGACCGTATAGGTAGATATAGGTAGGTATAATATTATGTAGATCAATAATCTATACGTTTAATACATTTAATAAACAAGCCGATAACGAATACAATAATAATCCAATACCCATATTTCGGGTTTTTACATGTCTTAATAATTATTTTTTTATTTTTATTATTACAATAGCATAATATACATATAAAAAATTACAGTTGGAATAATTGAAAAAAAGCAAAAATAAATTGGTTTATTGGGAATCAGAATGACGCGTGAAAAGAATTTATGTATAAAAATTAGATTTCTGTCTCATTTATAAAAAAAGAAGCATATTATATGCTTTAAAATTCGAGCCCTATATTATATTAAAACAAAAGCTTTGTAGTCATCAATCACTAGAATATTATCATGTATTTAATAATGTTATTTAAAAATAATAAAACTGTTTGGTATTTCAAAAAATAATATTCACACGGCAAATTTAAGTATAAGGTGAATCGAAAAAATAATACCAATATTTTAAACAGAAATTGAAATGTATAGAATAAATGTAACTACAGTGCGAACAACTACTATAGGAGACTTGAATAGGTATTGAAAAATATTTGAAAAAAGGTATTACTATAGTCTATAATGTTTAGAAGGGTATTAGAATTAGATTAGAATAATAGGTTCAGTTTTCACAGAACAGTAATATAAACAAGCGAGTACAACTAAAAGAAAATCAATAATGGGTCCATTGTAATATGAGTAGTTTTGGTTATAATATTGTAAATTTTTCATGAAAAAAATAATATTATTTAACAATATTCTTGTTTTAGACTCTAATACAAAAATGAGCTAGTTAGCGCTTATAATATTTACAATTATTATCCTCTATATAAAAAACGATTTATTTCTTCAAATTTTAGTAATGGGACTCTCCGACAAAATAAACAATTCACCCTCATCGTTACACGTATAAGGTACACTTACTTTTTAGTACATATTTGATCTATACTATTTAATGATTTTTCAGTTTCTGGGAAAATCAGTTTAGAGAAACTCAACGCAGTTGGAGCTGACATTACTGATGCTGTAATTAAGTAAGCCGGATCTATACCGAATGATGTATATGCCGCAAATACAGTGCCTAAATAAAACATAAAACTAATGTGAATGTTATAATATCAGCAAACACACTTTTATAAGAAGTTAAAACTTGAATGTCCATTAAAAAGTAAAAATCATTAAACAATTTCGCTGTTTATGTTTTTTTTTTTTTGAGGATAGACCCAATTTGTATTGCATCAATATTTATAATAAGATTAATCATACCAGCTACTGTTGAAAATCCTCCCATCATAACGGTATGGATTTCAGATTCTGTTAAATCAGGTAAATATGGTTTGATGATAATAGGCGCCTCTGACTATAATAAAAGAAAAAAATTAGTTTGTATTGAAATCGTTACACAAATATTGTCATTGATTAAAGTGGTATAGTATAATAATATGTTAACCAATAGCTACCCAAAATATTTCATTTATAATATTAACATAACATTTATCTAAAATAATACTGGTTATGTTTTTTTTTTTTTGTATACGAAATAGTTATCTCGCTCAATGCACATGATTATTACAATATTATGTTGTTGATCTATTGTTTAACATAAAATATTTTTTTTATTCTAGCATTATTTAAGTTGATAGATTTCCTTGAGAATTAATTTAATAAAAAAATATAATTTTAAACTGCACGTGGACAAAATTGTCTTCAATAGTTTTTAACGGATATATAAATTTATACATTTCCTGTATTTAATTTAATTTACGTTACTCAAATTTTGTAATTTTTATACATTAGGTAACTTACCGGTATTTTATAAGCTAAATTTGAAAGACACTATATTAATTAGCACGTGAGAACCGTATTGTGATATTTACATTATTTGTAAAACTATTTGTATAGATACAACAATTCAGTAAATAAATAAGTAAACATCAAAGGAAATTTAATGCACGTGATTTATTTTTTTGTCAAATAAAATAATCTTATGATTAATGAAGTGCCAATAAAGGACGTCATATCACATACAAGTACCTATAAGTAATATAATGCGTCGTATAGTTGTAATAATGTATAATGTATTGATGTCAACAATTTTTCTTAAGTAAATAAAACAAAAGTTTATATTTTGAAAATATAGTATTCTTATATCCATTTAGCAGTTATTAATTCATTACTATTGATTTAATTGAAATTTTTAATTCCTTAATCATTTAACATATTTAATTTAATGAAGCCAACACGATAATAACAATGTTCATTTATTCATTACTATTTTTATTCAAACAATTTATAGCTAATAAGAATTGTCACGACGAATTTAAAATTTATTTAGATAGATGTACTAAATATTATATTTTTATTCACTTTAAATTAAATAAAAATAAATATTTTTTCTATGAAACGTTTTAAATTTTAATTAAACATATATGTTTAAAATTATTTTTATTATTTTACTACCATTTAAAGATTATGATATACTTATCAAAGATTATTTATTACAAGATTTGGTAAAATAAAAAGAATTTTATTTAAATTGTTTGTTTACTACGTGCAATATAATTATAATATAATTATATTTAATTATAAATATTTTAAATATAATTCGAACATATATTTCATACTAACCATATTTTTTTAAAAAAACACGGTATATTTTATAATATTTCGTACTTTATAATTTAATAACATGTGAATATGTTTCTCGAATTTCTAAACAGATAACTACTATACTGTCTATACTATACTATTATACTACTATATATTATGTACGAATAATGATTATTTTTATTTTGTTAGTTTAATAAACTACAAAAAAAAGTAGTTATTATAAAAACAGTTAATTGATTAATACTTTTTTCGAATTTCTAAAAAATATTCAAAATTTTAAAACAAAAACTTTTATAAAAAAAATAATGTTTATCCATCAAAATGTAATTTCACGTCCAATAGCCACAGAAACAAAAAAATGTATGTCTATTATTATCTAACGTTATAAGTTTATAGTTTCTCGTATTTAATAAATTCACTTACCATGCCTAAAAACACGCTAGCACAGGTATTAACTGATTCGGCTGCTGTCGTTCCTAGTAATTTTTGCAAGCACCATCCTAATTTTATAACTACCGTCTGTATGATTCCATAGTAAAATAGTATTTCAATTATAAAACACATAAAAAATAACACTGAAAGCACCTGTAATAAAATCAAAATGTTACAGTATATAGTTAAAATGTTCAATCTGTGTATAATATTTTAAATTATGATATTATTATTCGTCGAATAATAATAACTATTCAACGCTACATAGGTGAACTGTAAAGAAAAATAATGAGTACTAGTGTTTTCATAGAAAGATATTTAAAAAATCACTTAAAAAAAATCATGTACCTAATCATATAATATAAAAACGTTTTTGTATCGGTGCTATACTGTTATATACGTGAAGCTTTGTTATCTTCCAGCAGAGTGTTTACAGATGAAATAATATGCTTATAGAGTCTAAAATTCAATGTATAATATTCATTGAGCATTAATTTCTATAAATAGGTATAATTTTGTAATATTTCATTATAAACTCATGCGTACTGACCAACGATACAAAATAATGAGGTTATAGTGTTTCAATAAGTAATTTAAATACAAAAAATTGAAAGTTTACAGTGGTACCTTTATAGTGTACATATTATCAATTAAATTTGATTCATGGTTTGTTAATGAATCAAATTAAATATTATCACATTATCATACATTACTAACCTTAAATGCGAATACACCATAATTGTCGATTAGTTCATTTCCGTACGTCACCTTAGCACCAACGTACGCAAAGGAGAAAAACTTATCGGCCAATTCTCCAACTGCCTGGACTATAGATCGGCCGACTTGCCATCTGATTGTCAACATTCCTATAGTTATCTGAGTGGCTAATCCGGACGCAACTGTGATCCAATTCACATGTCTACGGTGTTTGGAAAATATGAATCCAAGGAGAATAAATACGCTAAGTCCAGCCAATGGCACTAGCCTATGTCTATTATTTTTTGTGTCGAAGAAAATGAATAAAACGAATGACCCTAAGAAAGTACACAGCACTCCGATTCTATATGAGAAAAAATATAAATAACGCACGAATTATTTCATATTAGTAAAAATTATAATAACTGACAAGTAATAGGTAGGTTGTAGGTAACACTAATAACTAATGAAAACAAGGAATAGTTCATACCCCCAAAAGAATGTAATGAAAATAAAGTTGCGAAGTGAGTAGCTCTATTGTATAGCAGGTGTCAAGTGAGTAACGATAATGTAGGTATATGTTAAATAATATACTTACATTGTAATAAATAACTTATTTAAGTAATATCTCAAAATTAATGTTTAAAATAAAAATATTTTAATTATCATTGCGTAAAGTAAAATGTATAGTACTTAGGTATATGTAAAAATTTAGAAATTTTAAATTTTAAAAGACTATTATTTTAAACTATTATGAAATATATCAAAGAACATATTATTTATCGTATAAACATATGATTTTGTTCAACTTTGAATATACAATTTGAACTTTAAATGCATATAAAATAATGGAGTCTATGTATTTTTAATATTTTCATAATATAGATACAAGAACAACTTATATGTGATTTTGTTTTAAATTTTCAAGAATTTTGGCACAGAGAACATTAGTTTTATCAACAGTTAAAAATAACATAAATATAATTATTCAAACGATGGATTTCTTTTTCCTTAGCTCACATTGATGTGGGATGACATACAACTCTTGAACTGTCATCAATTAATATACAGGGCTATAAGGATATGGATATACTGTGACGTATATCCGTTCAAGACAATATCTGATAAACAACATGAAAGGTTAGCTATAAATATAAAATACTAAAACTATCTACGAAGTGTTATGAGTGATAAAAAATATTTATATTAATTTCATATTTTAATTTTAATTTATATTATGTCTTTATAGGTAGGTGCATTAAAAATATTGTGTAAGTGTAACATATAAATACACACTCATCATAATAATACAATGACTAGAATCCAATTTTTTTTTTTTTTTATAGATAGTAGATGACAAATCATAATTTATAAAACTGATTGGTTAACTGTGATTTGTAATTATTTTATTTTTATTTTTATTTATAATAAATAATATAATTACTAATATAATTACTTAGTAACTGTTTTATCTTTAAGTAACACATTTAGGGAGATAAATGGACAATGAATTCTAACAAATTATCTTTTAAAATTATTAACAAGATTAAATAATAAATTAGTTTATAATACTACCTATTTAAAACCTTTAATCATTTTCTTTAAAAACAGCGTAATTAGAAAAAAGATAAATAATAATTAAATAATCATTGTAAACACAACATACCATTCATTCTGACTCTAAAATAATAATACATCAATATATTATTCGATAAAAAAAAAAAAAAATGTATTAAAATAACGAAATCATGAATTAAAATTTTTTTTCTTAAATATATAATTAAACATTAAAGCTTTTAATCTATTTTAAAAAAATGCATTCAATAATAATAGATTTCCGTATACTACAAGGTTATTGCTGTTTTATTTTTTAGTCACTATGCTAAAGATAGTAGGTATTTACATTATTATGCCTATGGTATGGTAACCTAACTTATTTGTTCAACATCACATCTGTATGGAGTTTACTATGGTATTGAAAGATTTTCGTCGCGTATTAACATAATTTTCACGTACACATCAGTTACTATTTTCAAACGACCGAGTTTTTACCGCATGGCAACAAATTTGACCATGGCCGATTTGACGTGGATAATAAATCGAGTAATTGTAAGCTACTCGTGTATAATACATTGTATATAGGTTCAGTGTGTCTAAAGTCAAAAACAACACTTGATACTTTTGTAGAATGACCTTGCTTTTAAATTAGGTTATTTTACGATGTCCCAGGTCCCTGTAATATCTACGCATTTAGGAAAACACAATTTTTCATTACTAAAGCAATATACATTTTTGATTACATATTTCAGGAGTACGAAAATTAGTAAATCGTTTCATGTATTTCAAAAATATAACCTGCTAATTAAAAAAAAAAAAAAGGATCGCTAGATAGGTATAAGTATTTATAAACAAACACTTAATAGAAGTAGGTAGGTGACAATGATTAACATGATAATATTACTGATAAACCATAACTGTACACATATTTCTAAAATAATAATGTATTATTGTAGGTAGTATTACTTGAAGTGTGCGTGAGGTAACACCTTCACAGTAGGTATCAACGTGAACAGGAATCTGACGGGCTGTATACCGTAATAACACGTGGTCACGATGATCAGTAGACCTAATCCGTTTTTCCAGCCGACGTCTTTTACGTCTGTAACACGTAGATGACGACAATGACAAAAGCTGTATCATTATTATACATCATACGCATATATATGTGATTAGGTACACACCGCTTAAATACCAATGGTTGATGGCAGCTAATATATAAGCCAAGACCATTCCATGGCACAGACATTTTAGTGCAAATTGTTTGTTGTTACTTATCAGCAATCGTGGAAAAAGCCAATTTCTTTTGTTGTCGAATCCTTCTTTGCACGTTTTCGGATGAGTTTCCTTTAATAATAATATGTTAATATATCTACGAATTTAACAAATTAAAAACATAACAGCTTATGGAAATAATTTTTCTATTTATCATCCTGATAAAAATTATAAAAAAAATCAAAATAATTGATTGTATTACGTGAACAAAAATGAAATGTAATATTAAATCGTATCGTTAAAAAAATGTATAACCACGATAAAAATATATTATGTTTCCTTCAGCTGCATAATATTGTGTTCTGTAATAATAAACGCGTTTTTATCGCTGTTCAATATCGATAAGTTTATTCGGAAACACAGCCAAACCAATTCAATTTTAATAATATTATATTCAATGCACGTCTGGTAACTACCTATATACACTTAAAAAGAACTTATTTATTATTTAAACCTATTGTATCATGTTTACATCGATATCACACAGTTTGTGAAGTTTACTCAACCTATACACAACGGCGTGTCTGCTAGTTTATACTTGTGACATTTTTCAAAATGATAAAAATAAAATAAAATTTAATAAAACGACTGGATTAACATATTCTTGTAACTAATATTTCGTGAATGTTAATCTTTCAGTTCTAAGTAAAACATTGACTGATTAAAGTCGTACATAAATTGCTCATTGTATATTATGGTAAATAAATAACATATATTAATTTAGTCATAATATCATGTCAAACACGATAATGTGGACTTGGCCTGAAGAATTTATGAAGATACATTAAGTGTATGACTACGTACATTCTTAGAGATTGTTTTTTATACTGTTCTAATCATAATTCATGAATAAAAAAATTAACGTCGTATGAAATATAGTGCGTAATGTACCTACATATAATTGTACCTATATACAATCCATGTGCAATTTTTATTTTTTCTAGAATCTTATGCAAAATTACAAATAAATTGTTTCAATACATACGTGGGTCTCGAAAGAGATGGTGGTACAGCCTTGATTGCTTTCGTCTACATTTGTTTTATTATCTGTGTTTGTCGCCATTTCCATGATTAGACTTAATAATTACTAAAAAAAAAAAGAAATATATTATATATATATATATATATATATCTACAAGACTAATATTATACTTACTATTTTTATAAATTTATAGATATACGTTTAGTAATTAAATACTATAATATAGTATATTGAAATGCGTAATAAATCCTAAGCAACAAGTATAGTATATTAGTATTTACATTAGTAGTATAACACTATAACAATAATCACTTTCACGGTATTAGTGTACACTGTAAACATGCAAATATTCAAATTAAAAAAAAAATGGTGGGGATTTCATAAATCATAATCCCCGCCAAACGCAAAATTTTGGACGACCATGTTAAGCTAATGTTATCTATCGACTACAGAGTACTGTATATACACGTGTTCTACCGGTTTAAGTAAACACGATTTTAAAAAGTTTTGTGATTTAATCAATCGTGTAAAACTCATCTAACACATTTAGATATTTGAAAATGCACTGAAGTGAATATATCCTTTTTTGTTTATAATTTCATATAATCATGAAGTCTTCAACATATTTCTATAAAATGTTTAATTTTAGTTTAAATAATAATGAATTATTTCGAGAATTTTTTAAGCAAACATAAACACATTTTTAATATAATGATATGTTTATGGTTGATACCAATACTATAATACCGTATACTATATACTATATAGTATAGATATAATATGCCATCTGTGTAATACAGTACTCGTATATTACGTAAAATATATTTACTATACCGGTCATTCTGTATTTTAATAAGTTGGAATTATTCGAAAAACTGAACTAGCATATGATTAAATAAAAACAAAATTGATTATTACATAAATAACTGTAGTGTAATACTTACAATGTATTAATATGGTTGGACTTTATGAATCCCAAATCGATGCATCAATGTTGTATGGAAGTCGTAGAATAAAATTATATCATTAACAATATGTAATTTGTAACCATTGAGAGTCAATAAACTAAAATATACAATGATAAAAAATTTCAGTGTACACGTTGGACTATGATTAATAAATATTAATAATATTACAGTTTAAATTTGGTTAGTCAGTATAGCAATTATTAACAACTTCAGGTGAAAATGTCGAAGAATCATATTTTACATTTTTTGTATTGTACCTATTGTAATTAATAATAGTAGTTATTACTTAAATATTATTTATGCAATTATACAGTTATTAACAATTTAATATGATATGTGTCTTGTATTATTTTTCAAAGAAAATATCAGTTAAAAAGGTGTACAAAGTTTTAAAATAAATGCATAATATAGTATTGTTTATTTGTTCATAAAATAGGAAATTACACTATTCCATTATAATTAGGAAATCGAATAATATTCTAAATTAACTTATTTTATTTCTTAAAAAAAAAAAATTATATAGGTACAATATATCGTATAACTATTCTTTATGAAGTACAAATGTACCTCTATCTATTATAAAATATATAAGTCATTAACTTTTATGAAAAGCCACGGGTCACTTAATTTTTTTTTTAAATTTTGCAGACCACATTCGTAAATTCATAATAAAAACATTCATTAAATGATTAAAAAAATGTATTCTAAAATACATGCTATGCTTAAAATGTGTTGGTGGTCTGCAAATAAAGATAGGCCGGCCGTTATGGGTTAAAGACACCTGCTGATGTTGTGTATTGAAAGAAGATTATTCAAACCTCATATGAGGGGGCCATCATATAATAGGTACCTATACCGCTATCAGAAAATATATGTTCTCTGATATACTTGCAAGAATTGTATAGTAGTTAGATAATTTCATTTTTTTAGTCATAATGTATTGATCAATACGTTATTTAACATATACATTTTATCATGCAATCATCGCTATATGCCTATATCTATACATGTAAGTCATTGCACTTACTATACTGTCCGAATCAACGTAGCTATATTATACGCTATTATAAAATGATTACTAAAAAACCGAAATGTAACCTTAAAATCGGTATTTTATATTTTCTGTTCTTTTAAATGTAAATATAATTTTAACACCGGTTAACTGTTAATTAATTTTGCATTCTTCTATTAAATAAAATATGTATAATATATAGGTATATATTATATAAAATAAAAATTATACATATTTATAGAAATCGTTTTCTTATGCCCAAAAAAGATTCATCAATATGCGAAATATGTGAAGTAACTCTTATTATAAAGCACATACTATCAAAATATCCCATATAAATGGAAAAAATTGACAATAATTGTAAAATATTTATTATATTTTTTTTTTGTATTAAATAGGTAACTAAAGACAAAACTTTTAACAATGCAAATCTGTGTTTGTGTGAATTACAATGATTGGATGACGTGAAGGAAAGAGGCATTTAGTGACAATAAATAAACTAGAAATATAAAATACCTATAGCACCTTAAGCCAATCCCCTCTATCCAAAATGGAATATTTTAATATTCCCAGAACAAAAAATTATAAACGTAATTACAACTTAACAAAACTAATTCTAATAATTGAAGTGGAATTTTTTTAATCAATAATATTAAAAAAAAGTATAATCTCTTTAAGGATCGATAAAACAAATCTCTTATTTCCACACCACAAATATATAGCTAGGTAATAAAGTTAATAATTACTGTACTTTTAGTATGATATTTTATATTTCTATCCTTAAATATTATGAATATATTGGTTTTATTGCATAGTATAAAACAAGAATATGTAAGCATCTATAATTTTTTTTTATTACCTATTTAATTGATGAGATACCTAAAACAAACTATTTTAATCGAAAAGATTATTTAAGTGTTTAATTATAGAGTATCACTGGTTTATTGGTACCTACCTATATTAGTTTTTTCACAACACAATGTTAAAACTATTAAATATTAATGTAACATAAAAAATTACTAATTTACTATTAAAACAACCTGATTTGTATTCAATCGCTAAATTGCTTAATACGAGGAAAATATAACATTATACTTTAGTGTTCAAATAGGAATTTAATTCTTAACAGCTGTTGTACAACGTAAGGTAAGTACAACCAAATGTAAATAAAAAATATGTGTAAAACACAATATTATATTGTGTATCGCTATTTTACTTGACACAAATTATATGGAGTTTATTATTTTAATATTTCATATTTATTATAACATTTATGGTACATTTAACATGTAACGTTATAATACGATTAAATTATATATTTATAAACTATAAATGTTGATTTAATTTCATAATATGCATAATGTGTATTAGTATATTATTTATATACATTACATAGGTCTGTAAACAGAGAAGTAAGATAAAACAGACAAATAGTTTAAACTGTTCTCAGTAAATGTAAAACGCTATAGAGATTTATTTAAATGTAAATTGATTATATATAGGTGTGAGATTTAATAGTTAATAAAAAATTATAATAGAAAAATATTATATTATCACGATAATACTACAAAAACATATTAATTTCTGATTAAATCGTATTGATCGTCTGTAAAAATATTTTAATAAACTTGACCAAATGAATTAGTTCTTGGAAAAATTTAAAATATACTTATAATATTTATCTGTTTTGTCAACATCGAGTTTTGACTACTATAAAATAATATATATTACATTATACTATACTTGCTTTTTGTATAATGAAAAATTCACATATCAGTTATACCTGTTTATTAAGCAGACAATAGTTGAAAAAATTCGAATTGTATGGAAGGTAATTTAAACCTATATAGTTATCGAGCACATAGGTACTTATCTACCACATACAATATTAAGAAAATAAATGAGTATATCAATTACCAAACATCAGAATAATTAAAACTAAAAGAAAAGAACACTAATTCCAAGCACTACAGTTACACTAACGTTAAATACTGATTATATTATCATTATAGTACATTGAAATAAACGGTTTTCACAAATATTGTAATTCGTAGTTGTAAGCGCCGTAATTTCTTAGTAAAAGTATGAAGACATTTTCCTATAATTTTAATAATATTATGATATGCCAGCAATATAATTATTGACAACGATTAAATGTGTTGTGGACACACATAATATTACCTACTACACGAGACGACCTTGGAGAGTAAAAAAAAAAAAATAATAATAATAATAACAAGCAAACAAACAGACGAAATACGAGTGAATAGAAATATTAGATATATCGTGATTCATACAATACGTTTATACCGAATATACCTATGTATTTAGTATAAGAGGTAGCTTATAGAGATTAAAGCTGTGTGCCTACCTTATTTTCACGTGTGGGAAATAATCAAAACGATAAACTCCACGAAAACGGGTGTCTCAGTCATGTGATATTAAATAATAATATTACACTTTTGATCAAAAGCGACAATAATATAGGTCGAACTACACAACACAGTTCAGTCATATTATAACATTATATTGCATTGATGAAAGACGGCGAACGTTAAAAACGATAACATAATGCATTGTGGTGTTATGCGTAGGTAGCTTACATTGTAGTACGCCCGACCACTAATAGAAAACTGTCACTCGACGAAGAATAGTTCGAAAACGGATTGTGACGTACAGTGGACCGCGACGAGCGCGAGAAACCGAAATAGACCAAAAACCGTGCAACGGTGGCTATGGATGATACAGATGAAATGTTATAGCCACCGGTGAAAAATAATAACATAATAACATGATTGTATGAGTACAAAACTAAATAGGCACTATATTACACGGGCACCGAAAAAAAGCGTTATTGAAATTGTACCTATTTTATCTACAAAAATTATTTATATGTATAATAATCTAATGATTTTATTAGTATTTTATAGCCTCGTTGTTTTCATCGTTCTGTTATACCATAATAAAATAGAACATTACATTACTTGACGGTAATTGCGGGTAGGTTAGTATAGTTGAGATTAGGCACTCGAATTTACATTCTATAAGAATTAAAAACACAAAAGTATAACGCATTATTTAATATTATACAACACCTATAATATTGAACAATCATATTATTTTTGTGCATTTAAAAATTTGAAATTATTTTTACACATCTCAGGTTGATTAATATTTACTTAGTGAAATATAAAATGTCAATTTATTTTATTTAATATTACTTATGAAAAGAATTTCTTTACTCAATTTGAAGCCAATAAACTTACGTAACTACGTTTTTACCACATAAAACTTTTTTTTTGACCCAATAGTCTTAAATTTTTTATAATATACGTAACAATGAAAAAAAGGTTAGGTTAACCTTGTAAAAAATCTAGTGACAAAGTGTATTAATAATAATGGAATTATTATATTTTTTAAGTTTTATTGCATATTAATACTTGAAAATTTACTATTTTTAGAAGTCATAAAATAATTTATTGAATAAATAAATGTTTAGTAGATAAAACAATTCGTTTTTACCTGGTTTAAATCAATAAAAAGAGCGAATGAAAGTATTTTTTTCTAAAATTATATATCTATGAAGAAGGTATCATAATCAATTTGTTAAATGTATATACATTTTAATAATTGTTATTGTTTTTACTTATTTGAAAATAATATTTATTTAACACTAAATTAAGTCGAGGTAAAATTCTAAGCTTACAATAACGATAGAAAAAAAAATAGATTATATATTCATGTATTTTTGATAAATTATTTTTTCTTTTAAAACTATAAAATTTGCTGCTTTTATTAACTAGATAAAAGTTAAAATAAATATATACTCATCTCGAGTTTATATTTATTTACCTTTTTTTTTGTGTAAAACCAAAGTTGTTTTTATTTATTTTTCTTGATTATATCAAAAAACAGAATATCCATCTACTTATAATTTAATTTTAAAATAAATTTGTGATTCTTTTATATTTTCGTATAATACATAGTATAAGTCGTTATACTATTATGCATACTATATCTTACCTTAGTTATTGGTTATTACGTAGTCATCAGCGCACAATAAAAGTTGTTGATACAAAACAAAAACATTTAAAAATTAAAACGAACTTTATATTTGAAACTGTCGTCGATTCAACCGGTCGTCGAAACAAACTAATTCATGAAATATCTGTGTAACTATAGGTACTCGCGCAGCGTAACAGTCAGTACTTAAGTGAGCATATTATGCAGCGTTCTTCGAACATTGTACTCAAGGACTAACGCATCTACACATACTATGTAGCTACTTGTTAACTACGAAAGTGTGCATGCACGGTGATTACAACCAATAAAATTGCTCTATTCGTTTACAGTAATAATTATATTATAATATATTTAAAAAAAAATTAAAAAACACATACACACATAATATACGATAAATATATATATATATATATAAATATAAATAAAACAAAGTACAGCGATTATTTACATGTAAAAGAAGGGTACATCGTTAAGAAGCATTATGTCTAAACACATTACGAATATGTTCGTAATGAAAGCTTTTTAAAAAAAAGACAAAAATAAAAAAAAAACTTAAGACTAATAAATAAATTAATAGTTCAAATATGTTATTGATAGAAGTATGCGGAAATATAGTATTCGGATGTCCGCAGACATCGCTCTAGATAAGATGAATAATATATTGCGCATTAACAAACATAACACGTAATTAGGGGTACTTAGTGGGTACCGGTAAATAATATAATAAATACCTATTGTTCATAAAAAAAGAAAAATACGTACGTCGCTTAGTCTGTATGAAATAAATTAATATTTTAACAAAATGTAATAAATTACTAAAATAAATTGAATAATTTAATAATAATAATATGTAGGTACCTAACGAATAATGTGTACGATCGAGGCATGGATTATTACAACAATGTTAATGGTGCGGGGAGTATTAATTTTTATTGCTGTTATTGTATTTTTCTATTTCACTGATGGCGTAGTCAAGATTTTAACAAATTAAATATCTAATTTGTTGATATAGGTCGACTACGAAATTAAAACATAACTGATTTTATATTGGTCGTCACTAATTATAAAAACTATAGGAACATTTTACATAGTGTTAGTACAATTATAATAGTAGTAAAAATAATAATAATAATATAAATTAAAGTTATACTAAATCTATTTTCCAATCGACACACTATACGTACACGTATGTACATACATCAATAAATAATATTATGTCCCTCCACCTCAACAATATAATAATATATAACACGAAAAAAAAATCTATCATTGGGTTTGAAGTGTTTATGCTATGTATAAAAAGAAACGTGTGTGTGTGTTTGTCATATACGGACTTAGGTCAAAACGGACAGGGCTCGAAAATGTGTTTTTTACACCTAAACATTATTGATCTATCGGTTGCTTAATTGATGTTTATTACATAAATTAATGGTTTTAATAGGCCAAAAAGTGGAATTGCACATGTATCATATTATATTGATGTGTTTATATTAGATTATGTGTTATACGAGTACATGGATATAGAGTAATGTTTTTCAATCGTAAGCAGACAATATTTTATCCAATTATTGGGGCAGTTTTTGGGCTTTAACAATTTATATACTATTTAAAAAAATATGGTTTTAAAATAAATTAAATATATCTAATAAGTTACAAAATTAAAATAGCGCAAATTACTATTTTTTAGGATGGTAGGCGGTTCAAGATTACTGTTAAATAATTGTTTGTTTGTAGCAGTGGTTAAAATTTACCCAAGCCAGCTATCATCTTATTTGCACCGACGAGCCTAAAATAGATGTTTTGAAAACACACTGTGCACACGTATAATATATTATGATTCGACGTGTCAGCAGTTGATCATCGACCAATTCCGCCATAATTATCTGTTGTCCGGGCTCTCGGTGGTCGATGGTTTGTGCAGTTGGACTACGCCTTGCGGGATGATCTGATCGCGGAGCTCGTGGCCATCTCTGGACAGACTTCCGGGTATGGTTCCGTTGTTCCGGTGCTGCCGGCTACCGTGCCGGATCCGATGCTGGTTACCCTG